>NC_039366.1:129487442-129787442 GCF_003573695.1 Papaver somniferum
TAGTTGGAAGTCTTACAAGTTAAGCTCCAACAACGCATTATTACATTATTTTAACAGGTTGTCGTGCTAGCCTACCCGCGAGCCTTATGAGGAACCAGCCAAGAGAACCGAAGCGGAAAGGGGGCTGATTATGTCGCAAGGGAGGTAAACTAACTCTACCTTCCATGTCAAATTCTACAATATTGCGCCATCGGGGACTCGAACCTGGGACCTCCTGAAGCACATTAAATCTTTGTGGAACGAGGATGACCAGCTGAGCTAGCTACCTGTTAAGTTCAGAGGTTCCAAGTTCCAACTGTTCAGTAACTTCAGTTACATGACTCAAATTCTAAGGACGTGGATCGTGTTTAATCATAGAATGGATATGTTTGAAGCTCTTTTCATTAATTAACTCATAGCAACCAGTTCTATTAAGAGAAATTTGATTCTGCGATACAACCTTGTTTTCTGGCACAAAAGTGAACTCTTGTAGATAATCAGTCCAATTATCATGTCTAAAAGAAAGCTTTTCTTTGAATGTTGATGTGTTTCAAAGAATCATGATCGGAAAACATTACGAACTTGTTATGAATAAGATAATGATGCCAATATTTCAAAGCCTGAATTATTACATAGAATTCCACATTATAGGTACTATATTTAACCTTAGCATCATTCAACCTTTCAGTGAAATAAGTTATTGGTCATCTTTGTTGACTCGAAACAGCTCCAATCTCCACATTTGGTTCGTCACAGTGTAATTCAAACAGCTTGCTAAAATCAGGTAGCACTAACAGCGGTGCAGGAACCAACTTTGTTTTGACATCTTCAAAGGCTTCATCGGCTTCTTCAAACCATGAAAATTTTCTTACTTCATGCATTCAGTGATAGGTTCCATAATGGTACTGAAATGGGGGATAAAACATTGGTACAAAGAAGCAAAACTATGGAAACTCCTTATCTCATGCAAAGTAGTGGGTTTGGTTTAATTTCTCACAACTTCAACCTTGGATACTTTAATCCCATCCTTGGTCACCACATAACCGAGAAATAAAACCTGATTCGTCATAAAGGAACACTTCTTGATAGCTGCAAATAGTTTCTCCTTGCGTAGCACAAAAAGAACTTTCCAAAGATTTTGGACGTGCAAGTCCATATTAGCACTGTAAACAAGAGTATATCAAAGTAAACAACCACAAAAGTACCGATAAAAGGTCTCAATACTTGATTCATGGTACGCATGAATATACTTGGTGCGTTAGTTAATCCGAATAACATAACCATCTACTCATACAAACCCTCTTAAGTTTTAAAAGAAGTCTTCCACTCATCAATTTGACGAATCTTATCTAATGGTATCCTTTTTTCAAGTCTAACTTGTTGAACATGGTCACTTCACTCAACTGATCTAAGAAGGCATCCAACCTTGGAATAGGAAAATGACATTGAACTGTGATTTTGTTGATAACACGACTGTCAATACACATCCTCCACGTATTATCTTTCTTCGGTATCAACAAGGCATGTACTGCTCACGGACTAAGATTCGGTCGGATCAATCCCTTATGTAATAAAGCTTCAACTTGGCGACAAAGTTCTTCATGCTCTTTAGGACTGATTCTGTAATGCGCTTTATTTGGCAAGCTTGATCCAGGAACTTGATCAATGCGATGTTGAATATCTAGGAGTGGTGGTAACACATCATGCAAATTCATTAGAAAAGACATCCATAAATTCTTCAATTAAACGTTAAGATGCACTGGAAATACTACTTTCAACGTGTTCTTCTTTGTCAATCAACACATACAATTAGGGCTGCACATGGGCGGGTTTGGGCGGGTATTAGCTAAAACCAACCTCGCACCCACATACTGCGGGTTTTGTTACCCACCTGCAACGGGTTGGGCGGGTTTGGGTTTAAACCCGCTTTATATTCAATAATCATTCACAAAGTTTAAATAAACTACTTAAATTCTCGATAAATTGAAAAAACAAACCATAAACATAACTACATAAGTCTTCATTGTTAAGCTTAAACAAGTACTAGTGTACATAACAGAGAGGAAAAGTTGAAGAGACTAGTACCACTAGGGAAAGAGGGTTATCTATCTTATCTACAATCTACTAGTACCACTAGGGTTTTGATAGCGGATGGCTATGATTAGTTTTATTAATGGTGTATATTTAGCGGGTTTTTCGGGCGGGTTTGGGCGGGTATTAGTTAAAACCAACCTCGCACCCATAGACAGCGGGTTTTTATTTTTATAACCAACCCCGCATCCACAACGAGCGGGTTCGGATTAAAAACCCACGGGTTTAGCGGGTACATGCGGGTTTGGGTATGATGGGCGGATCTTGTCCAACCCTACATACAATTCACTTGCATCTTCTATCTCATCTTCAAACTGCTTAAGTGATAAGAGATTGGTAGCTTCTCTAGTAGATGGTTTAGGAACAATCTCTTTACTGGGTACAAGTATTATATGGACATCGTCCCATAAAAAAACTGTGAGTATTCTTATAACCATCATGACTGGTTTTTCGGTCAAACTTCCATGGACGACCCAAAAACAAGTGACAAGCATCCATGCTAGTAACATCATACCAAACTTTATCTTTATATTTGTTACCAATTGAAAAGAAAATCAAGCAATGGTTGTTTACTTTTACCTCGTTCCGTTTCTTAAGATAGGAAAGCTTGTAAGGATATGGATGTTCCTTGGTTTACAGTTTGAACCTTTTCACAATCTCTTCAGCAATCGGATTATCGTAATTGCCAGGATCGATAACTAGACGACAAACCTTTCCTTGTATCGTACAAGTTGACTGAAATATATTGGTGGGCAACCATATGTCGCCATCTTCTTTAAGCAGAGTAATGCAACTTCTTCTTACCACAAAATTTACTCCTTGATCTCCAGGTTCAACTCCATCAGTAAGTTCATCATCTTCAGGAGCATCATCAAAAATACCATCATTGCCACTGTTTTCTTCAGTGAACAACACCTTATTCACTAGTTCTCCTTTTCGGCATTCGCTACCTTTGTGTTCAAATTCTCTACACTTATGACATCGTCCTCAAAAAGTATTAAATGTGGTTCTAATTGGTGCATATACATAATTAGGTCTACTAGTTTTACCTGGTATTGAAGTACTATGGTTACTTATTAGAGATCCGACCACATTGGTACCGCAATTTGAGCTTATATGCACCACTTACTTCTCTATCTTCCTTGCTTTGTGATGTGCATCCGAAATATAAATACAGTCAAACATGTTGAGTGTGCCCTGATATTATTGAGGGATACCACCTATATACTGTTTGCGCATCTATCTCCGACGGGTTGTTAAGAGTGAGTAGTCGGCAAAACTCCTTGGTGTACTCATCGATAGAGCGCGCTCCTTTGTGTATGCTTTGCAGCTGCTGGTACATCGTGCCAATGTAATTATATGGCAAAAATTCAGCTCTCATGTGTTTCATCTTTTCCCACGAGACTAACTTCTCATTTCATTGCATTAGAGTTTGTGTTGTTGCCACCACAAATTAGCTATACCACGGAATATAGTTGCTACCAACGAAACTTGTTTGTTATTTGGTAAATCTTTGAATTCCAAGTCTTCCTCAACCTTATTCAACCAAGAAAGAAAATCTTCTGATTCTAAACTACCATGAAATTCTGGAGTCTCTACTTTTATTCATGCCTTATAGTGGTTAGAATCTTCTCGTCGGATTATTCTATTACCAAAAGGATTGTCATTACTCTTTTCCTATTCGTCTTCTTTTCCTCCTTCTTCACGCGAAATGTTATGTCCAACCAACATACCTTCGATATCTATCATTAATTGTCCTCTTAATGCATTAGAAACTTTTGGAGCACCTCCTCGACCTCGACCGACTTTTAGTCTTAGTGGCATCTATCAACCTTAGAATCGATTTTGGTCTGGTAACCAAACTAGCCTATCAGATATTATTGAAAATAAGAAAAAAGATAGTTTATTCACAACTCGAATTATTTTTAGGAATACATGCTATGAACAAAGATAATTAGTTAGACCTAGGTTTCCCGACTATAAATAATAATCAGAACCAAACTTGAATAATTTCAATATTTTTTTATTTATTAATCAATCAACTTTCTAACAATAATAACTAGAAGACTCTTAAATAGACTTGGGAAACCCTAACTTGTGTGACAAGAAAAGATGAAAATAACCCAAGACCGACTCAAACTAGAAATTCGTTATTTTTGAAAATTTTGAGATTTTCAAAAGAAATGAAAGTATTTATGAAAAACTATGTGCCACAAACAGCGATTCAAACGGACTCCTATCGAATAAATTAATGAGATCTTCCTAAAATGGAATAACGGCCTTTTCAAACCCTAAACGATGAAATTTGGCCTTTTCAAAGTCGCATGTCTTGATCAATGAGTTGTTCCCGTAAAAATAGAATAAAGCACTTCCTAACCTAGCACAATCTAATTACCGAAGTTTTCGTCATCATAACTAGCCGAACCAGTTTCTAATGAATAAAGGGACCAAGTACTTGATCTAGCTTCACGTTCTTCACCAATTAATTGTCCAATCAGTCTTTATTACGTCTAGCTGCTCCATGCTCTCGACTTCGGTAACTTTATCCCTTTCCCCTTCATTCGGCTACTACTTGTTCTTCAGATGTGGCACCCGCCTTTGTTTTAAAGGTGGGTGCTTAGCCCTTATTTATATCCCATTTCCGGTAAGAAGACTTTGGGGAACCGTCTTGAGCTAAATTACGACACTCATGTTTTTAGCCTCCAAATAAGCTATAGCTTGTTGATATGCATTACAAAGTATATAAAAAAATCTTATATGTTTTAACTCATATTTTCATTTTTATTTTTGGTTCTGAAAAGACAAAATATAAAGTAAAAGTGAGGAGGAAGTTATTAGCTAAGAGAAAATCTAAGTTACATATTAAAAAAAAAGTGAAAATATGGCATAAGAACTTGTGCTTATGTTTTCTGAATTAAAATTTGAAGTAAAATGAAGCATTAAAAAAATACAGAACCTAGTTTGTGTTAAACGAATGAATAAAGGAAAGGATGTGCACACGGGTTAACTACGAGGGCACAAAGTCGCGCTCAAAATTTTGTATTCCTTTTTTGTTGGCTTATTTACTTTCTTTAATTAGCACAACTAGATATTTTACTTCTTCTGTAAATTCTGACCTACTTATCCTGTTCCGGATCTATAGCAAGTGATGTACAAATCTATCAAAAGCAAACCAATACCTTGCTCTTCGTATATCTATATTCGAAAGTCTAAGATTATTAGAGCAGTTCCTATGGACTCAACAAACTTGAAGTTTGTTGATTTTGCTCCCATTATGGACTTTGTTGAGTGAGGTGGATCATGTAGCGCGCTTGATGGAAGGCCGGGCGTCCTTGGCACCAACACTAGTGGTTGAGCCAACAACGCTGGCGCTTGTCCTTGCAACGCCAGTTGTTACCTCACTCGCCAAAGTCTTTACTTAAAGCGCCGCGTTTTTCATAGAAGCGCCAACGGCTCCTTCCATCTAACGGTTGTTGCTCCTTTTTGTTTCCTTATAAATTCAGTTCATCTCCAAACTTAAAACTCACACCTTCTTCATCACTACCTCAAAATTACACAATTTCATACCATCTCTAATTATTTATTTTTTCCAAACAAAACTATTCATATCAACTCAATATACCAGAAAAATCATCGCTATAAATTTCATTTCTAACAAATATGGCATCCTCACAACAACGGTCACACCAGCAAACACCACAACAAACACAAAAAAGTCGCAATAAGAAGCACAACAAGAAACACCACAAAACACAATAATTCGTGGTGTCAAGTATACGATGGATGAAGACGAGTCACTTTGCAGAAATTATGTATTATATATATTAGATTAAATCAATGGTATTTATCAAGAAAAAAAACTTTTTATGATAAGATTTTACAAAAAATTTGTGAAAAAACAAGTAACCCCAATAGACGTGATGTCGATGGGTTGTCTCATCGTTTTCACACAATTTCAGCAGCCATTAGTGAATTTGTAGCTTTGATCACTCAAATGTGGCACAACAAAAGAAGTGGTGAAGGAGAACCGGATGTGGAACGAAGATGTCGGGAAGAGTGGCAAAGATCCCACAAACAGGGCTTCCAACACGAAACTTGTTTCATCATTTTGAGGGTGCTTAACAAGTTTAATCCATACTTGCTGGAAAGTAATCAAGTGCCTGCAAGATCACCAGATGGTCCAATCTCACAGGATTTTCAGAATGGAGGGCCTGCTTCATCACCTGATGGAACTCCAAGTAGTCAGGAGCAACACAACACTAATCTAGACGTTAACACCAACGTCAAGAGAAGAAGAGGAGGTGATGTATTTTCAAAAGTTGTTGTAGATAGTGGTTTTAAAACAGGGTTCTTTTCAGACTTGTGAAGATAGATTTTTTTTTTAAAACTTAGAAATGTAACAAAATTAAACAAAGTGATGTGAATTTTTATGGAGAAAAATAGAGTGAAGATTCCACCATTCAACAATATTTATGTAATGTTATTTAATTTTTAATTATGCAAATTAAACAATTGATTTGATTCTTAATAATTGCCAAAAGCAGATTTCCAAAATATCAAATGTTAGTCGCAAGCATAATGCATCAAGAGTATAAAACTAAGCATGCATTATCAAGAGAAAATACAATTGATTAATAAAAACCATTTAAATCATTATTTTTTTCAATGCAATTAATCATATAAAAATATTGCAAAAATTAAATAAATAACAATTACCACATAAATATTGTGTGAATGGCTTCCTCCGTCACCCCTGGGATTGGGTTCAGCTCATCATGGTGTAATACATCTCAAAAGATTTTATTAATGCTCAAAAGTTGATTACAAATGATGAAATAATAGGAAAATCGATTTAAGACCGTCTGTTGCGACACGCAGGAAGCGTCACGGAAGAACGACACAACTGAAGTGCTGTAAGCGCTATTCCTAAGTCGCGAGAAAGGAATTGGAAATTTTCGCAATTCAGAGACACTTTTCAACGACTCTCCTGGACTGTACAATGTTCTTCGTGTTCTTGGCTGAGCAGCAGAAAAACTTCTTCGCCTGTCGACTTCTTCTTTTGATTCTCTCGGCTCTAACTCTCTCCCAATGACTTTCCAACCTCTTTTAGACGAATTAGGCTAGTATTTATAGTGTTTTGGAGCCCAAAAATACTAAAATCAATGCGTATAATTTCCCATTAATCCTCTAATTGCTCGCTGCCCAGAAATAGGAATAATTACCAAATTTAGATTCTCCACACGTTAACTCACTCCCTGTACGCTCCTAATCAGCTTCTCCACGCCTCAGAAGATTTCCCGCGCCTCCACATCACTCCATGCATAGCAGAAACACGATTGAGCTCGTGTTCAGTTCACGTTGCTCTGTTTTGAGCTCGTGAATTAAAACGAGCTTTCCAGCCAATGTCGATCAAATTCGATGCCAAAAATGTCTTCCCTATGTCATATCACATCTTTATGCCAATTTTCAGCGATTGAATCGCATTCCAACTTCTTCATTTTCTCGATCAAACATCATGCAGAACTGTTCTTCGTTTCCCGCCAATTTTCAGTTTTCAAACGAAGAAGAAAGGGTGTCCCCCTATCCTGAATTGGGGTGCGAATAGCAGCTACCTTGGGGTGATCATGGGTGACCTTGGGGTTCCCATTAGTAATTAGGTTACCCCTTATCCAAAAGCGAGAGTCCGAATAACACTTGTCCTCCGGGTGCCAAAATCAACTTTTCGAGCCGAATTTTCCAAAAATATTTGTTTCCAAAAAAATACCTACAAATACATAAAATAACAAAATTAGTACAAAATCGAGTGCCAACAATATATAGTATTGAGATCAAATTAGACACAAAAATGTGTCTATCAAATACCCCCAAACTTATTATTTGCTAGTCCTCGAGCAAAATTTATTCTTGAAAAGTGACCGAGTTAATCTCGGGTGGGTTTATCAGAGGTGTACCCACAAAAACCAATACTCCAGACCCTAGCTATCTACGCAGAACCTTGGAAAGCACTAAAGAACCTCTTTGGTTGGCATACAATTATTGACTCTAAGAGGAAGAACCCTGATGCGAAATTCCAATTGATGTACACGAGTTTGCACTCAAGCATACTAAAATTCATATAAGTGACAGAGCTATACTAAGATAGTTTCACAATGGACATCATACTCGGAGTCAGACTAATCACATGAAAAGATTAAGAAGATGGAAAAAGAAAAATGTAGATGGTTGAAAAGTGAACGGTGTTTCCCATATCTGTCTGAAGGCCTCTGCCAAGATGAACCTAACCTAAATGACTGAGATACCGGTCTGACTAATATTAACACACTGGCATATACAAGGGAACCAGTGGTCAATAACTTAAATCTAGATCAACAAACTGGCAAATACAAGGGAACCAGCAGTTGACTACACATAACAATAACCATTTTTTTTTTGGTGTAATTCAATCACTCTATTTCACCCTAGCAAAGGTAACAACTTGAATCGTGTGCCCCACCAAATCACTTGAAATAAAAGAAAACTAAAAATAGAAAGTGAAAAGGACTCAACGAGATATGGCGAAACTATCATGTTATTTCTAACACCTGAGCTCTGTGCTTTTATGAATAGACTCTATAGATGTTTCCATCTAGTCAGATTGGTTCCTCAACTCCTAAAACAAAAATGTTTCCATCCACTTAGATTGGTTAGTGCTATCCTTAATAGGCGTAAATTTCTAGGCTCTGGAGTTTATTTATTGCAACTTAAAACTAACAAAAAGTTTCTTCCCCATCCCCAAACTTAAATCTAACATTGTCCTCAATGTTCTAAAGATAAAATTAAAAGCATGAACAAGGAGAAAATGTTACCACTTGAAGAAAAAGAGTTAAGGAAAGATATTACCATGTTGCATGAGATTGGGTTACCTCCCAAGAAGTGCTAAGTTTAAAGTCTTCAGCCAGACATCAAATACCTCAAAAAGGATCTTCACCTTCCAAAGTCATATACCAATATCCGAAAGAGTTGTGGGTCCATAATACCAAATAGAGCTAACACCAATATGAGACAACTGCACTGGTTCAGAAAAATGAACAGAAGGAGCACATCCTCATCTAAGGTTTCTTGCAAGACAACCGGATCTATCCAGAGCCTCGAGTTGGGCTTCATAAGAGTGTCTTGAAAAATAGATTCATCCGAAAAACGGGTTTCTAATATATGGATTTCCTCCTGAAAAGTATCAGGCGGATCAGGTTGTGGAGTCTGAATAGACTCAAGCGATACCTCAGATGCACTAGGCTTGAGTTCCAAGTTAGGGACTTCTACTGGGGATAATTGACAATCTCTACCCCCAAATTTAGGGTAATCACTATTCTCCGTAAGACCTTTAACTATGGCTTGAATTTCTTCTAGTTCACTACCCCCAAACTTAGAGTTTTGGGTATCTCTACATAAACTAGTCACAATATTCCTAATTTCTAGATCATCCGGTTCCTGAAAAAGGTCAATTGCTTTCTCTGAGTTATACTCAGGTGGTTCATCCTCTAAATTCTTTTGAGGTATACTAGCTATAGGATTTATATGTTTCATATCCTCTATGGTCATCCCTATGGTTTCCTTATTGTGTTGAAGCACGGTTACTGGCCTAATTTCATGATCACTATCCAAATCGGAAGTTATGGGCAAAACCTCAGATGGGCCTACAAATGCATAATTGGGGTCCAACTTAGGAGGATCTTTAGGCTCTTCGAAATAAGGGCTTAAGGTAGATTCGGTATCTAGTAATGGTTCAAACATAGATTTCCATCTATCGGTATCTAACATAGGAATAGAATCCAACAGAGCATTTACTTGTTCAATGTTTCTATCATCGTCGAAATCCATGCTAAAACGGGCTAGACAACTCTCTAATGGATCTTCCGATTCGGTGTTTGGTACAGACTTCGGAACTAAGGTTCCTATCATGTTGACCTCTTCAATGCACGTGTCATCTAGCTCAGAATGTAGCTTATTGACATTAAAAATATTCAACTCAATAGTAAAATTACCAAAAGATAGATTCATAATACCATTTCGACAGTTTATGATCGCATTAGATGTGGCTAAAAACGGGCGACCTAAAATCACTGATATTTGGTTCTCTGGGTCAGGGACAGGTTGGGTATCTAGGATAATAAAATCCACTGGAAAAATAAACTTGTCAACCTCTATGAGAACATCGTCGATCACACCACGAGGAATTTTCACGGACCTATCAGCTAACTGAAGTGTCATCTGGGTAGGTTTCATCTCATCAAGTCCTAGCTTAAGGTACACATGGTATGGCAGTAAGTTCACACTGGCTCCTAAGTCAAGCAATGCTTTCTCAACATGGTACTTACCTATTGTACAAGCAATGGTAGGGGACCCTGGGTCTTTATACTTAGGAGTAGTGGTATTCTGAATAATATAACTCACGTGACTAGCTATGAAGGCTTTCTTCTGGACACTGAGCTTACGCTTTCGCGTACACAAGTCCTTAAGGAACTTGGCATAAGAGGGAATCTGCCTAATTGCATCTAATAATGGAAGGTTGATATTAACCTGCTTAAAAACCTCCAATATATCATTAAAGTTGGACTCCCTCTTAGTCGGAACTAGCAGTTGTGGGAATGGGGCTCTGGGAACAAAATCAGACTCAACATGACCCTCATTGGTCTCTTTAGAGACTCTATCCGTCTCTTCATTCTCTGGTTCAGATGGGTGAACTACAGCATGTTGGTGTGGAATGGAAAACACACAAAAACTTGCAAGTATACAAGGCCAAGTTTATAATATAGGGATAAGAAAGGGATCAGTCCACAGGGAGTAGGAGTGCTTAAAAGAAGTTTTCCTAAGCTATCAATGAGTGCAAAGCACTATGGCAGTGAGCAAAGCAAGGTAATGTGGCAGATGCAAAGAACTAAAACAGTTAACACAACAAAGAAGTTAACACAAGATGGCAAAACAGCAAGGATTAGATGACAGATGATATAAAATAACAACAGCAAGGAACCAAGGCTGTAAGCCAAGGGCAGGGGTGAGATTGTGCACTGACTTTAGTGCACACAGCTTCAAAATGCAAGAACTAAGCAAAACAGTAAAGGAAAGTAACTAAGCAGTGAATAAAAGCAGAGCTGGAATTGTAAGTGACTGAAGAAAGGAATTGTGGCTAAGCTAATGGCTTAGAATCCACCTTGGTGTCCTAGCCAAACAATGTAGTTCTAGGTTGAAATTAAAACCCTAAGCATACAATTGGAATGGAAAGAAAATCAGCTTGCTCAACTAATGTGCTCCTAGCATTGACTGTCTTTTGACAGTACAATCAATCACAAGCACACAGATGAGCACTAATCTCTCTCATTGCTCAAGAAAAACAAGCATTAAGGCTCTAACCTAGCAATTCATCATCCAACAATGCACTATGGCTTCATCTGAGCCTTAGCTGCAGTAACTTAGCTCATGAAAAACATGTTAACAGCATCAACATTCATCATGCAAAATAATTCAAACATAACATACACACAACAATCAACTGTTAACTGCATAAGAAGACTGAAATTGGAATTGCATAATATTTTGGTTTAATTCTCTACTGGCTAGTCCAGAGATCATCCCCCTCTAACCCTCTACATCACCCCCTATTTATATCACCAAATACCCAATTTTTCCGAAACCCTAGAATTGAAATTAGGGTTTTCAATTTCCGAAATTTACTCACCAAAACTTTGAATTGACGTCGCCCCATGTCTTCTCTGCCTCTCTCGGTTCTTCTCCTGCTCCCAATCGCTACAATTGCTCCCTAATTTGAGGTGTTTTATCAACCCTCACCTAGGTCAGTTGGTGAGAGAGGTTAAAGCGCTTCGAATTAGGGGGATGGGTCGTGTCGGGTAATGATGGAGATGGTGGAGGTGATGGTGGTGACAGGAGTGATGGATGATGGAAGTAGCAGGTGGAGGTGATGGTGGTGGAATGGGTGTTTCTGTTGCAGAGAGGGGGAGAGGAAGACGAAGGTGGAGGTCGATATGGGTTAGGGTAGGGAGCTGTTTGGCTAGGTCATAGGGTTCGAGTATTAGTGTGTTAGGCGGGTGTATCAAGATGTGTGTACCACGAGCTGAAGCCGCTGGATATGGAGATGGTAGGTGGATCGGACGGATAAGGAAGAAGCAGCTTGTAGCGACCGTAGGATGTAAAATACAACGAAGTCTACGGTGCGAGATTAGGTTAGGTGTTGTAGTGTTTAGCGGAATCATCGGGATTTGATGCACAGGCATAGGAGCGACCGTAGGATGCTGAAATGCTTCGATCTGACGACTGAAATCCGAGACGGGCTTGGATATAGAAAATGGGTTTGGGTGAGGGTTTTGGGCCTTGGGTATGACAAGCCCATATCTTCTTTAAGAACAATTCTTCCTTCTTGAGCCCATTCCTAGCTTTTTGGTCTTGTGCGCACCATTCTTTGCGGCTTCCTTGCGTAATTCCTCCCGGCTTTTCACTACTTTTCTTCTCTTTTCGCTCCGCAATTCATCCAAACTTTATTTATTACCTAAAAATGCAAAATTAAGTAAGAAAAATATTTATTCTTGAAAACAATGAAAATACAGAATATGGGATAAAATGTAGAATTACTGCGCAAAAGATGAGTTAAATGCCAACAAAAAGGGATAAATATATACAATATTTGGCACTCATCACATGTTCACTATCAGGCATGGCAACCTTGTTGTCTACTTTCTTTCCACTCCTAAGGGTTGTGATAGCATTCACATGATTGTACGATTTCTACCCTTTGGGATTAGGTTCAGTATGACTAGGGAACTTTCCATCTTCTCTCTCACTTATAAACTTAGCTATTTGTCCTACTTGAAGTTTTAATTCGGCAAGACTTTGGGAAGTATTCTTCAATTCTTGCCTAGTTTCTTGTTGAAAGCTCATGTGGTTCTTTGATAGCATTATGAGATTTTCCTCTAAGGCAGAGATGTTTTTCTCGGAAGTGTTCTGAAACTGAGTTTGACCCGAAGAGTTCTTAAAACCAAATCCTGGGGGAGGCTGAGAATTACTAGACTGTCCTTGATTCTGACCCTTAGACCAAGAAAAATTAGGATGGTTTCTCCAACCAGGATTGTAGGTCTCTGAGTATGGGTCAATCTTCTGACGGTTCTCAAACCTAGCATTATTATAGACAACATGAGCTTGCTCTTCACTAACCTGACCTTCCCAAAATGAATTATCGGGCTCTATTCCACAACTAGAGACTTGAGAGGCTCTATAAGGTTCAACAAGGGACCTATTTTTAGACTGACCCATTTCCAAAGCTTCTAACCTTCTAGACAAAGCATCAAACTTAGCATCAAACACAAAACTCGTATCTACCACATTGGTGCTACTTCTATTGACCAAGAGTCTTTTAGGGGGTTCAACACAAGATTCCCACTGTTGGGATTTTTCAGCGATAACTTCTAAGAAGGTAAAAGCATCATCAACACTTTTATTAGTGAACTCGCCGGCGCACATAGACTCAACCATGGCTTTGGTCGAATAGTCTAAACCATCATAAATAATTTGTACGAGTTTCATCTTATCAAATCCATGGTGAGGAAACTGAGATAGGAGATCATTGAATCTCTCTAAAAATCTATAAAGAGACTCTCCCTCTTGTTGCACACTAGCACTAATTTTCTGCCTAACAGCTGCAGTTTTATGCTTAGGGTAGAATTTCATATAGAAAGCGGCAATAAGTTCCTGCCATGTTTCAATGGATTCAGATGGTAGGTTGTTCAGCCAGGTCTTGGCTTTATCTCTCAAGGAAAAAGGAAACATCTTAAGTTTCAAGACTTCATCAGTAAGGTCTTTTATTCTAATTGTCCCACAAATTTACTCAAAGTCCCTAATATGGAAATAAGGGTTCTCATCATCTTTTCCTAAGAATATAGGGATCATCTGAAGAATACTAGGTTTTATCTCGAAATTAGCCATAGTGGCTGGCAATTTAATGCACGAAGCTCGGTTGGTCCTAGTTGGGAACATGTAATCTTTCAAAGTTGCCATCGCTGGCACAACAAAAGTACTAGGGTTTATGAGATTTTCACGAAGAGACAGATTCTCAAAACTGAAGTTTCCAAAAACAGGGCTCTCAAAAGAACAATCTTCGAGCTCCCTGCTTAAATCAGAAGAACTACTAGGTTTTTCGCTAATCAATCGACCTAGAGTATCTCTTTTCCAAGCCCTATTAACAAAATCGGGCATACACTAAAAAAAATCAAAAAAAAAAAAAAATCCTAACAGGAAGGTTCTAGCAATCACACAGCATGCTGACTCGACTTTACCACAGCAAACCTAGAGATTTCTAGCAAACAACAAGCATGATGGCTCACTTAGATTGTTTCTAGACCAGCTTCTATCTCTCGAAGGGGAATTCGTTACAATTTAAGCAAACCCCTCTGGAATCAATCCGAGTCAAAGTAAGTTGAATCGAGGCGAGGGAAGCTTAGTGGAGCTTTGATACCCAAGGCCTCACCGCAGTACAAGGCGGCGCAGTCACGCATTCAACTCACAGAAACCGTCATGAACTTCGAAGTATGCTAAAAGAATAACCAATATCCTTCGAAAATTTTTCCTAACAAGCTCGATACCCTATAGGTCTCTTTCTAATCAGATTTTAAAGCTTGGGTTCGCGTTAGGTTTTGTTCTCCTAAATCGGGCAAGAAGGGAGCGGTGATGAAATCCGAACCCTTATCTTGTTTAGGCCAGGCCTTACCCTTTACTAGGAAAATAAAGACAGTCCAAATTCGTCCTCAATCAATGATCACCTTAAGGAATACAGTAACTCGCTTACAGGAGATTCGTGAGTGTTTCGATTGGACTTACCTCCCGTACCAGACGGGGGATGAACCGTTGTCGTCGAATCGGGCCACGACTCCTATCCCGTGTGCGAACCCGAGGGGCCGAGGTGATATTGTAATCACCGTCCTTCTCTGCACACAGTTTGTATTTAAGGGTACCCTTCCGTAGGGTTTAAAAACAAATAATAATAAAGTCCAAGAGTCCAGTCCAAAGTCCAAATAAAGTAAAGTGCAAAAGAAAAAGAAAAATAACCTAATATATATATATATATAAAAATCTCTCTCTCTCTTTTTTTCTCTCTTTTCTGTATATAAAAACAAAAAAAATTCTTCTTTCGCTCCTTCCGCTTTAAGCTTTTCCTTCCAAGGTCCTTAGTACTCCACTTCGAACCTGCAAATCAAAGACAAAAAGAAACGTAAAAAGGAAAAAAAAATAATAAACCTAAAAAAAATTCTACCTAGGCACAGGTCCCCGGCAGCGGCGCCAAAAATTTGATGTATTTTCAAAAGTTGTTGTAGATAGTGGTTTTAAAACAGGGTTCTTTTCAGACTTGTGAAGATAGATTTTTTTTTTTTAAAACTTAGAAATGTAACAAAATTAAACAAAGTGATGTGAATTTTTATGGAGAAAAATAGAGGTGAAGATTCCACCATTCAACAATATTTATGTAATGTTATTTAATTTTTAATTATGCAAATTAAACAATTGATTTGATTCTTAATAATTGCCAAAAGCAGATTTCCAAAATATCAAATGTTAGTCGCAAGCATAATGCATCAAGAGTATAAAACTAAGCATGCATTATCAAAAGAAAATACAATTGATTAATAAAAACCATTTAAATCATTTTTTTTTCAATGCAGTTAATCATATAAAAATATTGCAAAAATTAAATAAATAACAATTACCACATAAATATTGTGTGAATGGCTTCCTCCGTCACCCCTGGGATTGGGTTTAGCTCATCATGGTGTAATAAATCTCAAAAGATTTTATTAATGCTCAAAAGTTGATTACAAATGATGAAATAATAGGAAAATCGATTTAAGACCGTCCGTTACGACACGCATGAAGCGTCACGGAAGAACGGCACAACTGAAGTGTTGTAAGTGCTATTCCTAAGTCGCGAGAAAGGAACTGGAAATTGTCGCAATTCAGCGACACTTTTCAACGACTCTCCTGGACTGTACAATGTTCTTCGTGTTCTTGGCTGAGCAGCAGCAGAACTTCTTCGCCTTTCGACCTCTTCTTTTGATTCTCTCGGCTCTAACTCTCTCCCAATGACTTGCCAACCTCTTTTCGACGAATTAGGCTAGTATTTATAGTGTTTTGGAGCCCAAAAATACTAACATCAATGCGTATAATTTCCCATTAATCCTCTAATTTCTCACTGTCGATTCTCCACACGTTAAATCACTCCCTGTACGCTCCTAATCAGCTTCTCCACGCCTCAGAAGATTTCCCGCGCCTCCACATCACTCCATGCATAGCAGAAACACGATTGAGCTCCTGTTCAGTGCACGTTGCTCTGTTTTGAGCTCGTGAATTAAAACGAGCTTTCCAGCCAATGTCGATCAAATTCGATGCCAAAAATGTCTTCCCTATGTCATATCACATCTTTATGCCAATTTTCAGCGATTGAATCGCATTCCAACTTCTTCATTTTCTCGATCAAACATCATGCAGAACTGTTCTTCGTTTCCCGCCAATTTTCAGCGATTAATAAAAATAATAATTTTTTAAAGTTTTAATAAAAAATTACAATTTATTGTTTTCTTTTGTGAATGAAACTTTTTAGTCCCACATTGTGGAATTTCCAATTGTTAGTAGTTTTACGAAACTATATAAACTTATTAGTCCCATATTATGGAGTTTCCATTTCTTAAATTGTTTTATTCCATTATATAAAGAAATACACTATTTTTGTAAAATCGACGGGAAAGGGGTTGCTCTATATTTTAGAGGGACCCCTAAGGGAAAATATTTTATAGCGTTTCTTAAGAGTTCGTGATTTTCCTTAACGGTTTTTTCGGAGTTTCCAAGCCCAAGTTGAGCATCTACTACATATGCTAGTAGTAGGTGTAGTAGGGTGTTTTATCCTGGATATATCCGTCCTGTGAGGGCTATAGCATCACTCTTGAGTGTAGCCGGACGCTAATTTCTTAAGGGCAACGTGTGGAACACGTGACTCACTCTGTTTTTCCAAAGTTTTTCCTTGTTGCTGTTGTGGAGATATGAGAAGCTCGTTCGTTTCGTCAATCGATCAATTCCATTATAAAGGAGATAAGTATCAATAACTTTTGCTTATTTGATTTTTTCTTTATTTTACTTATTGCACCCAACAATCTTAAGACATTATAATTTGTAATAATCGAAAATGGTTGGTTGGTTTGTGATTCATGGATGTTAATTGTGGAGTGAAAAACAAAAACAATTTTTTTGGTCAGCTGTAGAGTTTCGAGATTATCTCTTAACCTAGAAGTAATTTCGATGAACACTTTTGACACAACGTAGTAGACATCCTGATAGTTACCCACGTAAAATTTCAGAATTTTTTTGGAGTTGTAAAAGTATTTTTTTGATATTTTACAAAACAAACAAATGTTTCTGAAAAATTCTGACGGGCAAACTTTTGTTGTTAACTAAAGTATTTTTTATGGGGTAATCATGAGTTTTTTGATATGGTGGTTCAAACGAAGTTTGTAAATCTAGATATTATCTTCAAAACTCATATTTTATCTTCCGTTTCGGAACTAAGGTTTGTGAGATGTGGTGTATTAGGTGATTGGGAAATTACCGTGTCTGTGGTCAGAGTATAAACGAAGATTGTGACATGAAATTGAAAAGGAACATGGCTACCAGGCGCATGTGGATGAACACAAGTCTTCCAAAGCTGACAAAGGCGAGAACATCAAACACAACTCTAAGTGTAGTCTTCATAAGAAAGGTATGTTTCGTAAAACTGAATCCGGCATTACTTTAATTAAAGGTGATTGTTATGTTTGTAAAATTCCTGGACATACGGCAGTAAAGTGTAGACAACATAAAACCTTAATAAGTAAAAAGTTAATGTTAATTTAGTTGAAACAAATTAGAACAAGTTCATTGACATGATGTCGGAAGTTATTTTAATAACCAATGTGAGAGACTGGTGGGTGGATTCTGGAGCCACTAAGTATGTTTGTTGAAACAGAGACCTGTTCACCTCCTATCAGAGGATAGGGGATGTCGAGAAACTCTTTTTGAGTAACTCATCTGCAATAGAGGTTGCATAAAAGGAAAAGGTCGAGCAGAAGCTCATATCTGTAATACTCTCACATTGAATGAAGTTTTCATGTTCCAAGCATATGCAAGAATCTTGTATCTTGTTCTATTGTAGATGGAAAAAGATTTAAGATCTTAATTTTTCTGGAAAACTTGTTGTAACAAGGCAGTTATTTTTTAAGCAAGAGTTATAGGACTTTGGGTCTATATAAGCTTAACGGAAAAACTGATGATGAACATAGTTGATTCTTGTGCTTTCTTTGTGATTGATTGTTTTATTGGTAAGCTTGTAACCGTAAACTTATAAGTCAATGCTAACTGGATAGCATAGGCTGCGTACCCAAATTTAGTTTGGACTTTGAACACAAAAGTGAAATCTGTGAAGAATCAAATGCTTTAAAACCTTTTAGCACAAATGTTCAGAGTAATTCTAAGCCTTAGAATTAATTCAGTTAGGCCTAGATGACATGAGTTCAACCCAAAATCATGTGGTAAAAGATGGTTTATAACTTCCGTAGATGATTGTACGAGGTACTGTCTTGTATACTTGCTTAGGGATAAGGATGATGCCTTAGAAGCCTTAAGATGTATAAACTTGAAGTTCAAAACCAATTAGAAGCCTTGAACATAACAACTGTATCCTTAAGAAGATGATAATTGTCATGTTGATTAGTTCAGGATTACCTGCGGCTTGTGGGGGGAGGCTCTTTAACTAGTATATCCTGAATAGAGTACCCTTAAGGATCAGATGAAACTCCATATGATTTATGGAAGGTAGATGACCTTCTTATGAATGCGTCAAAGTGTGGGGGTGTTTGACTAAGTTTCATTCCTCTTCCTAAAAGAACTAGATAGAAACCAAAAATGTGATTGTGTCTTCATATAAGGTATGCTGAGTATACTTCTACATATAGATTTTTGGTTGTGTTCTGATTTTTCATACTTTGGTGTGATTTTTCTGACTTTGTTGTGAATACTATTACATAATCTAGGGATGCTGAGTTCTTTGAACATGTTTATCTTAAACTGTACCTCATTAGAGATGTGTTGTTGATCCCCTAGATTTATTTTCAAATAGTCAGAACTTATCTTAAAGGAAGATGAAGTTAAGGTTGAGCCTAAGAGAAGTAAAACAATTAGACTTGAGACTTCTTATGAAGCCGACTTCATAACATGCCTAGCTAGTCTAAGCCCTGGACTTGTAAAGAAGCCTTGATATCTACTGAAACCCCATTCTGGTAAGAAGCTTCATTTAGTGAAATGGACTCAGTCCGTCGGAACCTGACTTGGGAGGTTTATAGTTTACCTCCAGAGAGTAAGACCATGAGATGTAAATGAGTCTTTAAGAGGAAACATTAGGTATATGGAACTGTAGAAAAATATTAGGCTAAGTTGGTAGCTAAAGGCTATAAACTAAAAGAAGGTGTATATTTCCTTGATTCTTATTCACATGTGACGAGATTTACTTACGTTGAGATGCTAATTGTTATTGCTGTCATAAACAAATTAGAGATACATCAGATGGATGTTAAGACAGCTTTTCTAAAATCGTGAATTAGATAAAGAAATTTACATAGACCAACCTGAGGACTTTGTAGTGAAAGGTTATGATGACAAAGTTTGTAAGTTGAACAAAATTTTGTATGGTTTATAAAATAAGCACGTAAACAGTGACATGGAAAATTTGATCATGTGATAATGTGTAGTGGATTTAAGTTAATGAATCTGACAAGTATATTTACAAGTAACTTGTTAAGGATGCCTGTGTGATTGTATGCTTGTATGTTGATGATATGCTTATACTTGATACAAACATAGATGTGATTAATTCCACTAAAAACATGCGCTGAATGAGAACGTTGACTTGAAAGACTTAGGCCCTGTTGATGTAATCTTAGGGATGAGGATTAGAAAATAATCTAACATATGTAGTCTTAGTCATTCTCATTATTTGAATTTTGCTTAAGAGATACAATCAGTGTGATTGTAAGCCTGCTTGTACTCCGTACGATTATTCTTGTAGACTCAAGAAAAAGGATGGAGTATCTTAACTTGAATACTCAAGAGTTATAGGATGTCTGATGAATTTAATGAACTGTAAGAGTCCAGACATTGCCTATATGTGAGTAAGTTAAGTAGATATAATTGTAGTCCAGAGCAATAGCATTCAGATGCACTGAGTAGAGTATTATGGTACCTAAAATACTCTATTACCTTTTATTTGATTTATCAAAGGTATCTTGCTGTCCTTGAGGGACTTTGTGATGTAAACTGGATAGTTGACTCAGAGGAGTCTAAGTCTACGAGTGGATATGTTTCACTCTAGCAGGGTTTGTTTTTGGAAGATTTACAAACACATATATTGCTCAATTCATTATGGAATCTGAGAGTATTGAGTAGATAAAGCACGAGAGGGGGCGAGTGCCTAAGATGCTTTTTAGAAGACATTCCTCTCTGGCATAGGCCTGTGCCAGCTATATCTATATATTGTGTTAGCCAAGCTATAATAGCTAAAGCTGAAAATAACTAATCTCAATCGGCGTTATTTCCATTGATTGGATAAAGTCCAAGGAGAATATCGCGCAACTTTGACGAAAGGTTTATCCAAGAGATAGTTAGAAACACATCGAGGGGAAGGGGCTTAAGCTCATAAATTAAACTTGCCATGAAGGATACTCAACCTTGCTGACTGGAGATCCCAAGATCAAGGTTTCGAATGAGACAACTAATTTGGTGGGTAAAGGTAAACACTATCAGAGAATTTTATTCTCTGTCCCTTCCCTATGGTGTAGACGTGATAGTGTGACTGCATGTGAAGGATGACTTTTAAGAAGTCTTAATGAGTTCTATAGTTTCAATTTAAGATTGAAGTGGGGTGTAGCAGTAACACTCTTTATGGAAACTCACCTATCTGAATGAGGAAGTGGGCCGCTTCCTATGAGAATATGAGCTTTGATTCTCTAGAGCATTCTGAGAAACAGGATATGTCCAGGGCCAAATTGGACAAAACGGCACGAGCTTGGCAGCAATCTTGGAGATATCACCCGTGGTTGTTATCGCGAATTACATCAAATGCTAGCAGTTCAAGACATAGTTCACTGTCTCTAGCAAGTAATTCCGGTAATATCTCACTAAGCAAAGGTTCAAGACCTCATGGACACCTCTGCCTAAAATGGTATTTCCTGCGCTTTTTTGTGATTTTCGTTTTGATGGTTTTGGTATTACTGGAACTTAGGACCTAAAGGTCACTAAGGGTTCACTAGTTCATGCTTTTTCACTTTGGTGAAAGATACCTATAGTCTCACCATGTGAGAACTAAAGATGAAAGCTCTCAATACTATTATGATTTATGCAATCCATAGTATGACCCTGGGGTCAACACACTTTTGTGTGAGGGAGAGGACGTAGAAATGACTAGTATGATTTCAACACTTGCACGATCAGTCTGTTTGGATCGTGAGGTTGGGATGTTGATTTACCAAGATCTATCTGTGTTTTCATGTTTTATTGAGTTTTCATTCATGTGGGGGATTGTTGGAAAACGATTAATAAAAAAATAATTTTTTAAAGTTTTAATAAAAAATTATAATTTATTGTTTTCTTTTGTGAATGAAACTTTTTAGTCCCACATTGTGGAGTTTCCAATTTTTAGTAGTTTTAAGAAACTATATAAACCTTTTAGTCCCACATCGGGGAGTTTTTCTTCTTAAGTTGTTTTATCATTATATAAAAAATTCACTACTTTTGTAAAATCTATGGGAAAGGGGTTGCTCTATATTTAGAGGGACCCCTAAGGGAAAATATTTTATAGCGTTTCTTAAGAGTTCGCGATTTTCCTTAACGGTTTTTTCGGAGTTGCCAAGCTCAAGTTGAGCATCTACTACATATGCTAGTAGTAGGTGTAGTAGGGTGTTTCATCCTGGAGATATCCGTCCTGTGAGGGCTATAGCATCACTCTTAAGTGTATCCGGGCGCTAATGTCTTAAGGGCAACGTGTTGAACACGTGACTCACTCTGTTTTTCCAAAAATTTTCCTTGTTGTTGTTGTGGAGATATGAGAAGCTCGTTCGTTTCGTCAATCGATCAATTCCATTATAAAGGAGATAAGTATAAATAACTTTTGCTTATTTGATTTTTTCTTTATTTTAATTATTGCACCCAACAAGTATATCTAAGGCTAGCTCTTATGGACGTTAACAGGCTGATGTGGAAACGAATAAGTGTAGCGAAAAGTCTCAATTCACAGAGAAATCCTCTACTTTGCTCGAATTCCACTGTGAATCACATCTCCAAACACATAATACTTATGCGTTTAATTATAGGTGCTAAAAATATAGTCCTAATTTTCTATTTAATTGTTATTAAATTCCTAGACTTGCTAATCAAGTGGCAGATACATTTGCTAAGGAAGCAAAATCTTTTGTCAATTTGGTTAATTGGGACAACAGTCCTCCTACTTGTATTTTGCTAAACTTAAAAGTAGATAAATCTAATGCTAAGAATCATGTCTCAATATTAGAGGGATCTACTAGTAATGATGTAAGGGTTTCTAACTCCCCAAGTTAGTCGTTTCAATGCATTTTAACTTACAAAAAAAAAGTGTTATTAAATTCTATAAACTTTAAATACATAATTATTACGCTTTTCATACAAGATGTGTTTTTTTTATATCATGTAACACTTTATTGCACTGTAAAATAGAGGTTACATGGATGTTTACTAGATAATCAGCAACATGATAATACAGGAAAAATAAAATCCAAATACAAATAAATATACAAATTGAGAATAAATCGCGAAGAGAAAGAGTGATGAACTGCAATAGTATCCAATTTTTGTAGGGAGGAGGAAAGATGGTATATACTAGAATAAAATCTGACCATTCAAGATAGTTGTCTTCTTCAAAAAGAGATGCTTTTGAAATAGAGAAGTAATTTGCTCTAACCATTGTTTGAGATAAACCCGGATGCCCAAAATCTCTTGGGCTGAAGGGGAAATCGCATCGCCGTCGAATTGAATCATTGATGTTCTTGAATTATCCAAAATGGCAAACTACATACCAACCAAAATACCTAGAAATAACCACTTTGGAAACGATGATCGGATCACCATAAAGATGAAAATATAATCGCACAAAAGCGAAGATATGATCGCTCCGAAAGTGAAGAAAAATGTCAAACGACATCAAAATCATAACCAAATTAAAATCCTACTCTAAAAACTAATAATAATGAAAACAAAACAAATTATTTGCTCCACACAAAATGTGTGGAATCTCTATAGGAGTTGGGCCCAAAAAAAAACAACTGTTGCGGAGCAAAAATAGGGAATGGGTGTGAACATCCATAAAAACATCTCCAAGAGAAGGTGCAAAAAATCTTATGTGGATTTTTAATTTAGTCCTTTTATTTATGAGGTCTACGCATAGAGTAAATATAGGACCTCATATCTAAAATATCATCTCCAACAGTGAGAATTTCAACCCTTGAAATTAAAAAAAAATTAGTTAAAAACATGACGTGAAGGTGCAACTGGAGGTGTAAATAACATTTTCTTGAACACCTTCATATTTAATAATTGGTCCCTTCTAACTTGTAGGACCTTACTTTTGGAGATGAATTTATGTCAAACAGGATCTAAAATCCTATGTGTCACTAAAAATAAATAAATCTACAACCCTGTTGAAGATGCTCTAAGTGTGAGCCTTAAAGATTTATAGTCGACCTATTTTATACGAGAACATTCTAAAATTTAGAATTCGCTTACAATGATTTCAACACCAAATTAATTGAATAGAAGGTTGACTTTTCAATATCAGTTTATTCAGTATATTTGTATGTTATTCCAACCAAAAAAAGATAAGAAAAATCATTCTTTTGCTCGATCAAAAAAAATCCTTTTTTCTTTTCTTTTTATCATAGGAGCAAAATAAATTAAGAGATGACGCCACAAAAGATGGGACATCATTAGATTGAAAGAGAGGCCAAAAACAATCGACTCATCCCAAATTATGAGAGCAAAAAAATCCCCATTGATAACAAAATTATGAGAACAAAAACATGAAGAAACATTCACATATCAGTGAACATTTCATACCAAAGAAAAAAAAAGAGAGGGAAAGAGAAAAGCATTGTCAATCATGGACAAGCAAAACCATCAATGAAGTCTACAATGGAGTACTCAACTTCCCCACACCCAAGTCCAGCACCAATTTTAGCCAATAGAGACTTCCCCGTAAAGTTGACCAAATCTTAAATATTCTCATCCACCTAGCCTGTAAACTGGAAACTGTCATTTGCTGATCCAGACAAAATAACATCCTGGAATCGAATGTGGTGTCATCTTTCGGGATAATCATACTTGAAGAGATCCATACTCTCTCGTGTTTGATATTTCAGATTGCCAAACACGAGAGTTGGGTGGAAATGAAGCAAACAAAAACATGTACAGCTCCTCCAACGGATACAAGTGCTCAAGTACCAACTTGTGGAGAATATTGAATTATTATTAACTTGTGCACAAAAAATGGCGGTGAGCAGGTGGCAAAACCTAGAAAGCCTCAAACTACACGCTGTGGACATTGTACTTTGTCCCACTTTTGTAATAACGTATCATTAGACTATTTTTATAATCTGTGCCTACATCATTCCGGTATACAATTCTATTCTTTGCTTTGAGATTTTGACGGATGCGACTTTGTTTCTGCTGCTTGGGAAGTCGAGAACGAAACGTCAAAGTCAGCCTCAAGACTTTCAGCATTCTACAGGCACAAGGCGGCTTCCAAATGTCACGAATGTCCATTTAAATTTCTGGTCGAAGTGACAGTCCAAGCATGGTTTCCAAACATGATTAGTCTTGTTCCGGAAAATTTATTGCCGTCCGCATTTGCATTGTGTGCTTTTTGTATTATTCACGCGGTTTCAAAATGATAGACTGATTTCATGTGTAATTTGTACATAAAATCATCTTACTATTTTGAAACCGAGGTAGTAATCTTTAGACTAGGAATCTGCGTAAATTTTTTTTTTCTGGTTTTTTTTTTCTGAAGGCATGAAAGAAAAACCAACTGAAATACGAATAAAGTGAAAAAGCTAAACAGACCTAGTTCAAGACTCCTCTGACACAAAAGCAGAGGAGATACAACGAGGGATTTGAGAAGATGTCCACTAATGATGCACATTTTGCATAATCCCACGAGCAGCGAGATTGTGAGGAGCTGAAATTACTTCTCGCTGTGTGAAATTGAAGGGTCATCTGACCACCTTTAGCAGCAGTTGATTTGATCCGAGAGATAATTTGCCAAACACGCCAAGGAATGTTTTTCGAGTTCCCTTGAAGAATCTGAGAGGCAATTCTAGTGTCACCTTCAATAAGAATGTTGGAGTAGTTCATCCTGACAGCCAATTGATCTGCTAGCAGAAAACCTTTCGCTTCAGCTACCAGTAGACAATGAGAGAACCCTGTATCAGAACTGTAGTTGCAGGAAATCCTACACTACACCCTCATATGATTTCATTATTACTCAACTCATTTTTAGATTTACACTCTTAATTTTATTGATCAATCTTTGAATATTCTTACAAGAAAAGATAAAGGAATCAAGAATGACCTCTGTTCTAGACTTTCTCTCTCCTATTTACTTGTTTCTTACTCAAAAAAGGTCTCTCCCCTTCCTTTACAACTGAACGACTATTTATAGGGAAATACATAGTGGATGACAGCTAATCTGTCATTTATTTTCGGAAATGACTTGCGATATTCTCGAAACCTTACAAATCTTAATCTCGCAAACTCTCTAATTTTCGCAGGACCATCACATCTTTCTCATGATTTTAGCTGACGTCGTTTATTATATCATTTCTGAAATTATTCTGCGACGCTGTTGTGTTGTGTTGTTGATAATTTCGCTAAAATATTATTGTTGCGAGATTCTGATCCTACATCTTGCCTCTTCTCATATCTTTTCTGCAAAGTAGAGAATGATGTGAGAAATGTCGCAGATGTTCATCTCTTCATATTCCACATTTATTACACGTACTCTCTCTTCCATTTATTTCTTGACACGTCTTCTGTAACCGCTGCTTTTCAACCGCTCACGTCTTTTCGTCTTAATGGTGTTTATTTCTTCGAGTATAAAAAAAATCTCCTTTATATACTCTTCTTTCCACTTTCTTTTTACTTTCTCTTCTCTTTTTATTCTCTCATCTCTGCAACTCTGTTACTCTTCTGCAAGTTCTGCTACTGTAATTTTCCCCCTTCAATCTTCTTACTTTTTATTCAATCCCATACTCTATATTCAAATATGGCTCCAAGTGGTCATAGACATGAGAAGAATTTAAAAGATGTCCAAAAAGATCTTGCTGATAAAGGTTTCACACTCTCTACCATTCCTGGTGAAAATGCCAAGTCAATTCTTTCTGTCAAACTTTTCTCTGATCAGTACTGTGATGATCAATCAATCATAATTTCGCTAGGTCGGATTCTCTCAGGTCTCTCTATTCCTCTTTATGACCCAGATCTTCCTTTATTCTATGAAATTCTCGCTCACTCGGGATTTTCGCGAGCTATCTTCCAACTGAGTGGGGACTGCATCCGTCTGATGCTAGAGTTCGCTAACCGTGGTGCTGGTAAAGGATCTCTGTACTCCAAAGAACTTAGGGATCCTAAATTCGCAGACCTAGAGATAATTGCTGAGAAATACACAGTAGCGAGTTTCTTTGAGAACTATGAACTTATCTCCATGAAGAAAGAGAATACTCGCTGAGGTATTCGCTTAAAAAAGAAAGATAACATTGATGAAGCTAAAATTCTCATGCAAGATATTAACTGGCATTCTGGTAAAAACACAACTCCTCGCCAATCCAAAGATGATAAATGGTGTCTTTTTCCTTTAATGCTAAAAGGACCTTACATTGTTGGGTCAAATGTTCTTCCTGCGAATCTCGCTGCTTATCAGCCTTGGGTTTTCTCTTGGCCCGAGAAGGAGAAAGAGGTGTGTTTCTTCCAGTTTAGCTCACTTTATATTTATTTATTTGTCTTTATTATTTTGTTCGCTAACTCTTGCGACATTCTGCATATCCAAAAACTGAAAGATAGTTATAACATGACTGGGAAAGCTAGTACTCTGTTAGCTCTTCGCTCATACACAGATGAGGTAAGAAATTTTCTCTTATGATTTTAAACAGTATATTGTTGCTTCCATTTATTATTTCTATCTGTGTGTAAAGATTATTGCTGAAATAGAAGAACCTGCTGATGTTGTGAAGACTGGTGATAAAAGCAAAGGTACTCTTCGCATAGAAAAATCAACTGCTCCTCCTTCAAAGAAAAGGAAAGTCCGTTCTTCTTCTCCTTCAAATATTCATCCTCATGAAAATTTCGAAAGTGACAAGGATGATGAGGACAATGATGATCTTGCCGCAAGTGAAGATTTTCTACCTGAATCTTCTATGGCTAAGCTCTCTGGCCTCTTTTCTGATTCTCTGTAAGGAATGGAAGATATCCAATTTGTTAATACCTGCAAAGCTCTCGCTACAATTTGCGATGTCCCTTTGTTGGATGGTGATAGTTCTCATCGTGGAGTTTCTAGATCAGTGACTCCCGACTTCTTGCATTCCCTCAATAGTCTGGTATACTTTTATCCTTTTATTACTTCATTGTCATAACTCAAAATTTCTTTCTATATTAATATTTTTTATATTTTCTCGTAGGCTGGAAAAGCTTCTTTGGCTATTGCCTCGGATCTAGATAGGAGACGCAAAAATCTTGAGAAGAAAAATCTTCAATTTCGCACAAAGAATGAAGAATTGGAAGCTGAACTTAAGGGTCTTCGCGAGAAAAATAGACAACTAGAAATTGATTCTTCTTCGTATAAGAACAAAATATCTAGTCTTCAGCAAGCTAATAATCAGCTTTACGGTATGTTACTTTTCTATTTTCCCTTCATTCATTCATCCTGTTGTTTTATCTTATTTAAATGATCCTTTTTGCACACATTTATGGTCTTTCTGATGAAGCTACCCTTCTTCGTTCATTTCCTAATGCCTTGGATAATGATACCCTTCTTGAGCGTCTTAACAATTCCTTAAATAGTTTCTCAAATGATAGAATTTCATCTCTTTCTCTAAATGAGCTTAGATCTAAATTTTGCCTCTTAGAAATTGACCATAGATCTAGTTTAGGCTTAGCCAACCGATTTAAGCGTCTCTTTCTTGATTCTAAAGAGAAAACCAATGAGTTAAGAACCAAAATTAGCGGTCTCATAGATGATAAGGATCGCATCTCTGATCAAGGTGCTAAGGCTTTGGAGAAATTCCAAGAGACTCTTCTTGAAGTTCAACTTGAACGAGATGAAGCTAGCCGCAAGAACATCGAACTCTGCGAAAGGGAAAATCAAATTCGTTCTCGTCTTCTTATAAGTAATGAGGATGATTTGTTTAGGCTGCGAAAATCTTAGATGATGCTAGAAAAGATTTAGGTGTAAATGTTAGTCTCCAAGTTGAGTATACAACCTTGATTAGAGATATGATTTCTGACAGAGAAGGTTACTAATCTTTTGCTTCTTATGAATTTTCATCAAGTTAATAATTGATTGTCTTTTGCTCGCAGATTCTGAAAGTAGATATCGTGAAAAGATTGAGGAACTCGAAGCTGAAAAGGAGGAACTCGCAAAGAATCTTTCTTCTCACAACGACAAGTATTCTAGATTAAAGAATCAAATAAAGATCATTGTTGCAAATTTTAAGAATGATGCTATGCATTTTCGCAATCAAACTATCCAGATGGTTTGTGACGATCATAATATCCATCATTCTGATTATCCTTGTCTCTTGGAAGAGATCCCACAGAATACTCCCAGTCTGATTATTTCTGATAGCGAAGCTGATGATGAAGAATCTGATGGTGATGAAGGTTTTGATGGTGATGAAGATTCTGACGCAGACGAGGAAGGGAACAAGTCCGATGAAGATAATGAAGGATCAACTAAGAAGTAGTCTTTGTTTCTTTCTTTGAATCTCTGTAATACTTGTACATTTATTCCTTCTTTCCGTATATTTGTGTTTCTTTTATTTTGACCTGCATTCATTAAAACAATTCTTCCTTGCAATACAGTTAATCAATATAATCATTAATTTTTGAATCTTTCAGTAAATCTATCATATGGAGACAAATAACATTTTCTAATTTCATTCATTCCCATACTTGCCTCTGTTATTTGTGTCCAAATGAGAGATTTTATAAATTTTTCTTATTTTATGCCTCAATTTCACAGTTAATTATGTATAACTTCGCAATCTTATGCGAAGTGAATTTTGATTCTTTTCAAAATCTCATTCTTGTGTGGTCTTATTTTGCCTTCCTAATTAAAGGTCTTATTATGCCACCTCTTGTCATTGCGACAAAATCGCAGGACGTCCTTGCACTTTCATGCAAAAGCCCATTGATCTTGCCTTAAATTTTTCTTTTGTGTTGTGGCCTCTTCAGGAATGTTGCGACAATATGACAGGCCTAAATATTCTTGCGAAAATAAATCCCCATGACATTGTCGTCTTGCGACGAAATCGCAGGACGTCTTCGCACTTTCATGCGAAAACCCATTGATCTCGTCTTATCTTTTTCTTTTGTATTATTGCCTCTTCAGGATTGTTGCACAAATATGACAAGCCTTAATACCCTTGCGAATAAAAATCCTCATGACATTTGCACCTTAAGACACTTATCAGCTCCCTAATGGAGGGTGCCGCCCTTATCTCCCCCCTGGTTGACCCTTCAAGGAGGCATACTTCTACCATACAAGGTTAGCTCCTCCCATCCAGTCTTAACAACAACCAGTTGTTTTCGCAGCCTCTTATCCCTTTTACCTATAAGGCTTATGGTTACGAGACTGCACCCTAGGTGGGGTTTTCTTCAGGCCGAGTGCAGTATAAGTCAAAACTTGTCAAGAATGGCAAAGTACGCTTCAAACGTCCCTGGCACTCTTGACTCAACCGTGTACCTCGGCGCCTTGATCAGATCTGCACTCCTTGGGAGAGTCCTTATTACCTTAGTCGCCCAACCTAAGTCATATGCTTAAGCTGAGAATCCAAGGTGCCTCTCCCGGATGGGCTTTATTGACCCCAAATCTCCATAACTCAGGTTCCGGTGGCGGTGTAGCCTTTCCCTGAGCCATGCAACAGGTACCCCCTTATATGACGTATTTTAGGTCTTACATTTGCTTCTTGCGAAATTGCATTCGCAAACTAGGGTGTACGCCATAAAGGTTTGCCCCTTTCTCTTTTGTCATTTTTCTCTGATTGTATTCTGTAAAATTCATTATCTCTGCGAGAGTCTCGCACATCATCATACTGTATTTGGATTTCGCAATCTCAATTTTGTCATTCAATAAAATGTATTTTTGAGAATTTTACTTATTGCGAGAGTGTCGCAACAACTTAATCATACATTTCTTGTTTTTATTACCTTTGCCATCCTCTGCTTCTTTATTATTTTCTGCTACTGCTTCCTTGGTAATGGTATGTTCATCATTTTTATTATGAACTAGCATTAGTTTTGCAACATCTCTTCTTCTTTTCTTTCGATTGCATCCACCATCAACCTCTTACTTCTCTGTGTATCTTTGATTTTGTGTCGCCAGTTTTCCTTCTTGTTTGCTCTTCCTTCGCAAGATTCTATCTCAGTTTCATAACACCTCTTTCCTTCAACACAATCTGGGTGAGGGAATTTGATGCATTAGTGGAAAGTTGAAGCTACACCTAGATTCCCATGTAGCCAAGGTCGACCAATTAACGCATAGTAGAGTGATTCTACATCAATGACACAGAATAAGATTTCGGAAGATATTCCCTTCAATGGAATTCGCATAGTAACCTCCCCTTTAGGCTTGTTAGCAGTACCATTAAAACTGTATATCTTATATGTTTATGGTATAAGATCATCATCTCTTCCTCCCATAGTTTTATAAGTATGATCAAATAAGATGTTCACAGAGCTTCCAGTATCGATTAGAATTCTATTAATTTCCCATGAATCTTCAGCTTCATCATCCTCATCTTCTTTCGGTTTTGGATTAATTTCTAATTTTACTACCAATGGATTATCATGCACCTCTTCACCTTCGGGAATCTCTTCTGCGGTAAAAGAATTGATCTGTTTCTGCCATTCCTCTAGTGGCGAGATTTTCGCAATATTCATAATTTATCTTCCATCGTTATCTCTTGCGAACACTGTACTCAAAACATTGTCATGAAAATCTTCGATTGTCATATATGAATGTACGATAGAGTGACAGAATAGATTCTTTGCTTTTGCACCAACTTCTATGAAAAATGTTTCTTTATTTTTCGTTGTGTTTACTTTGTGATGCTCTGGTGGTGGTGGCAATGGTTGAGATTGTGGGTGCCCTACCAAAAAGTGGTTTAGTTTTCCTTGATCTATCATTCTCAATATAATTCTTTTTACATTTCTGCAATCATTTGTTGTATGTCCATGAAAATGATGGTAAGAACAAAACTCATGGCTTCTGTGGTTTGGAGGCGGTTCTGTTCCCATGTTCCATGGTGTTGGTATATTCTCCATAAAAATTATAGCTTCCCATATTTTCTCCACACTTGCATTTAGAGGTGGCATCTTGATTTCTTCCCATATTACCTTGTGACCTCCTTGTCCTCTATTATAGTTTTGTCTTTGACCTCCATAAGTTTCTTGTGGTTGATCGAGTCTTTGAATCTTGTTATTTCCACCACGAGTGTAGAAATTTCTTTCTCTTTCATAATCCTCTTGATCTCGGCTTCCCATAGCCACCAGTTTCTGTTGATTGTTACCCATCACCTTCTCTTGTTGTACTTGTGAAGTATTCGCTACTGTGTTTATTAGCTTGGGTAATAAGCTTGCATTCGTTGTTTGTGAGTTGGTGTTCGCAACTGGATATGATTCCACTTCATTTTTCCTTTCCTCTAGAGCAATGTATTCTTCTTGAAGTTCTCGCAATTCAGTCATTATGATCGTATTCTTGACTCTGAAAATTTGGACAAACAATAGGTTTGTTGCAAACATAGCATTGATAAATGATAATATAAGATATCTCTCATCTACACGGCCAGCCATTTCGCTACACATAGTTCTCCATCTTTTAGTCAGGTGTTTCAAACTTTCGACAATCCTCTGTTTTAATCCAAACACATCTTCTATACCAAGCCGCGAAGAATTATTACTTATATATGCCCCTAGGAATGTAGTCTGCAAATAATTGAAGGATGTTATTGTATTCTTTGGTAGACCTTCAAACCATTTTAACGCCTCTCCTATTAAGATGGATGCGAAATATTTGCACAATACGACATCATGATTTTCCCATTGCAACATGCACCTCACATAGGCTTTAATGTGTTGAATTGCACAAGTTGTTCCGTCAAAAATGCTGGTTAATGCGGGAAAATTGCATTTCGGTGGTATTCCTCCTAATTGTACTTCCCTTGTAAATGGAGTTTTCGCAGCTTCTTCTATTGCTTCATCCAATTGTCTTCTGCCTACTTCTCCTATATTATTTAGCATTCCTCTCATTTCTTCTAATTCTTTCAAGATTTGTTTATTTACACCTGAATTTTGGTCCATTGGTCTTTTTAATTTCGCCCCTCTTCTTCTGCGTTCATGTCTTTCTTCTCTCGCGAAATTTTGCATTTATTCTTCATTATTCTCATCTCGTCTTCTTCTGCGAGTTTCTTCTTCATCTCTATCTTGAATTCGCAAATGATTATGTCTCTCATTTTCCCCTTCATGATTTTGTTCATTTCTTATTCATTCTATTCGCTTCCTTTCAGCCATCCTCTTCATTCTATCGTACTCTTCATTGATATTACAGTTATTCTGATTTTGTGTACGCCTTCTTTCTCGATTGTCGTGATTGTTCTGGAGAATTTTCTCCTGAAGCTCTTGTTCTTCCATTTCTGCTCTCAATCTTTCACGTTCGCAAATTAAACGTGCTTGTTCATCATAATGTCTTTCAATTTCTTCTTCAATCGTCTGTTGATTTCTTTTTCATGTAAAATTCTTCTTCTTTCCTCTCGATTTCCTTCGCCATCTTGGTCATTTCGTCCCTGACGTTGTCCGTTCTCTTGATTTCCACTATTTTGCCCATCATCAAAAGTTTCATTTTGTGGAACGTAACGATCATCAGCTTTTTCTCTATTTTCGCGATATTCTTCATTAGGATTTGATATTTCTTCTTGAATATTGTTTCCAGCATTGATTGTGGGTGATTTTCGCCTCATTTCTCTTCTAGTGGATTTTGAATATGATTTTGTAATACTTCTCGATCTTCTACTCTGTAGTCTCATATTTTCCATCCTCAATTCGTGATTTTGCCTTGTTAGATTTGCACGTTCTTCTGCCTCAGCTCTTCTTTCTTCATGTATTCTTCGTCTCAACGTTTCTAACGCTCCAATTTCCTCATCTCCATGAATTATTCCTTCATCTGCTTCTTGATTTCTCTCTACCTGTCTATGGTTTCTGCTTTGCTGCTCTTCTTCTAATTCTTCTGCCGAATTTGATTGCCAAGTGTGTATACTCACCCTACCATAATCTGTATTCCTCTCTTGTACTAGTATTTGTTGAATTGGTGGTTGAATTTGATTTTCTCTATTACTTATCATTCTAGTAGATTCTCCCATTTCACTTCTTTGTCTCCCAGCAATTCTCTTGCTTCTTCTAACAGTAGTCGGTTGTTCGGATGCATTTCTTCTTCTATCCATTTCTTCAATGTTAACAATATTGCAAGAAATTATGTAAAATTCTTAATCAATCACTCTGAATCTTCACAAATCTCAATATTAATCTTCAGCCTTTTGTTGAATAATCTTCAATACCTCCCTGTTTCTAGCGCCATTATGTAGTTGCAGGAAATCCTACACTACACCCCTCATATGATTTCATTATTACTCAACTCATTTTTAGATTTACACTCTTAATTTTATTGATCAATCTTTGAATATTCTTACAAGAAAAGATAAAGGAATCAAGAATGACCTCTGCTCTAGACTTTCTCTCTCCTATTTACTTGTTTCTTACTCAAAAAAGATCTCTCCCCTTCCTTTACAACTGAACGACTACTTATAGGGAAATACATAGTGGATGACAGCTAATCTATCCTTTATTTTCGGAAATCTTGCGATATTCTCGCAACCTTACAAATCTTAATCTCGCAAACTCTCTAATTTTCGCAGGACCATCACATCTTTCTCATGATTTTAGCTGACGTCGTTTATTATATCATTTCTGAAATTATTCAGCGACGCTGTTGTGTTGTGTTGTTGATAATTTCGCTAAGATATTTTTGTTGCGAGATTCTGATACTACAAGAACCTGCACTCAGAAATTTACCGAGCCAGTCTCTTGCCACTATAGTCCAAGCTGATACTCCGCCATTCCAAGAGTCATCAACATTAATCTTGTTGGCATGTTCAGGTGGATCCATCCATTGAGTCGATAACTGATTAGTTGTATTAACAGTGTTGGGGTCAAGGACTGAAGTAGTAGATTCTTCATTTTCATTGTAGCGTAAATTAAAACCATTACATTCCTTGCTTGATAACCAATTGAATATTTCGTTCCTTATTTTTAAAAAAACTGCTGATTTCTAGCTTTCCGCACAACTCACAATATACATACACTCAAGCAGAAGGTGTAGTTCTCGTAGTTTCTTTGCAACCAAGACCTGAATAGGTTTTTAATAAAAAAATGTTTATCTATTTTCCAGTCTCATATCTAGAGGGCATGCGAACGTGATGACTCTAACCAATGGACATCCAATAAAAAAAAGGTTGCACTAATTCTTTAGTTTCTTTACAGCATTGGCAGTCAGTTTATACACGCACATTCGATAAATATGTCAACTTTATGCATCATACCCACACCATTATGCAGGATACGCCACCCAAAGTGTTTAATCCTAGGGGAAATCTGCTTCACGACCCAAAACTTTTTCCAAGGAAAATCATTGTTATCTAAAGAGGAAGATTCACCTGAATTGAGAGCCACCATTTTCTGAAAAGATTGAGTTGTGTAGTTGTCGTGGATCGTATGCATTCAAATGAGTTTGTCTTTTTCTTCTTTATTGATTTAGATTTGCAATATCACCTACGTAAATATAATCAGTAGAATTATTTTTTTGAAGCATTATGATTACAGTAAAACCCGTCTATTACTATATCATATGGACCACAAAAAAATATTCTTGCATGGAGGTTATTTTCATATGAAGGTCTACCTTGAATAGACCATAAGAAATTTTCCATACGTATATTTGGGAATAAACCTACATATGCATAGTAAATACAAAAATGTATCTAGGTAAATACAAAAACTATTTAAATGATGATTTTGTTTTACATGTATGAATATACGAAACTATAACACAATCCACATATAATTCAACTAACACGTCGAAAATTGACAAATGAAATCATATGAGTGAAAGATATTAGTATTAAGTTTCGCAGTAAAATCAAAGAACCCATTTTGAAGCAAAATAATCTTGTAAAATGGTTACAAGAGATCATCTTAAACTTTGATGTGCGACAGAACCTATATATTTATATTAAAAAGACAATTATTCTTATGCGGAGGTAGGTTCCTTAAGACGAGACCATAAAAAGTTATGACTTATTCCAATGTGGAGTTTATTCTTAAATATAACTGGTCCAAGTCGGGATCAATTTTTTTTTTAATTCTTATATGGAGTTTATTCCTATATGGAGTATTCTTCCGCAGAGGTTTTATTGTAAAAGATAATAGTGTAGAGATACCATTTTGTAAACATTTTTGTTGAGTAAAGCTAAAAATCAGATTAGCGAGGTTCTTTTTAGACACCACCAAGAGTCTCATTTAAGAGATTTATGAATCGCTGGACTAAGTTTCAGTTGCAAAATAGAAAAGTGGATAATATTGTTTGCGTTTTCCATTTGGAAAGCCACCGGAATTTAAAATCTTATTTGTAAACAAACGCCACTTCGAATCTGGATTCCACCACTTTAGATGATGTAAGTCAAACTTTTGTGTATTCTCATGGGAATCTTGATGGTGGTATCTGAAAATGACCTACGATCACTCACACTAATTTTGTTTCCATCTTTTTTGGATCTTTTTTTTGTAGCTGGTCAGGTGAAAATTTTAATTATATAAAGTCAAGCATCATTTTTTCTTCGAACCTTGCTCAATCTAATGCTAGGTCTTTGGCTCGTTTGTGGAATGTTAAAATTTTGGTTAATCCAGGTAACTATTCGGGTATTACTAATTTTTGGACAAGGGACCAACATCCAAAATTTTAAGTTGCGTTTGATAGAGTCACTCAAAGACTCTCTGGTTGGAAAAAAGAGAGCCTTAAATTTTTATGGTATAAATATTTTGATCAAGGTTTCTATTGACCCTATAGCTAGCTAATCACCTTATGTCTACTCTTAAGTTACCTGCAACTTTCAGTAAGGCTATTGATAAGATGCGTAGAGACTTTTTATGGGAGGTTACAAATGGCCTTCAGAAACTTCATTACACATTGCATGAAGAATTCTTTCTAAATCGACCTACTTAGGTGGTTTTAGAATTCACAATTTATCGTCTAATAGCTTGGATTTCTTGAAAAAATGACTTAGAAAATCTATTCTCATATGGATTTTTATCTAGGTAAGTTACTTAATGCTAATTGTTTTAGGTCCTTCTAGTACTGTGATACTAAACCTACAAATTCTACTTTTGGTCTAGTATTCTTCTGATGATTGCTGATCATTCTTCTGGGAATAAACTTTGGCATTTCTTCTAAAAAAACTTAAGTTGTTTCTTTGGATATTGTCTCACTAAAATTTCTTGGTAAAAGATCATCCACAAAATATTGGTCTATAAATAAGCCCAAACTGTCCTTTTTGTTAATTTAAAAGATGAAAATTTTGAAAACAAGAGGATACCAAGTACACCATCAACTTTTTCGTTCGGCAACCAGTATGGACAAAAACTAATACAATTCCAAGTAGATTTAAATTAAAGATCCTTGTAGAATATGTATATAGAGTTTTTATTTTTCTCTTCCACAATCAATAAGTCTAGATAACAAAGTCCGTGAACCTCATTTTGTATAAGAGTTCTTGGACAATCTGACAAATCAATCTAGTCATATCCAAATTAAGAGGATCTGAGTTCTGCCAAGTACTAAACTTGTTATATATCTTTCAAAACACGAATTCTACAAGAACGAGTCTCGTTATTTATCACAACTAAAAGGACTTAAACTACCTAGATTCAATACGTATTACTTCTGTTATTCCTATTTTAAAGATAAAACATATAATTAGAAAAAGGAAACATACAACACACCAGAAGTTTTGTTACTGCACCTGCAGAAAAATTCTGGGACCTCGTCCAGATTTGAACACTGATGTGTATTAAGATGCTACAGACACTAGCCTAATATCATACTTCAAACTGGAACGTAGTTGAAACCGAATTAACGCTCCAGGCAATTCACCTGTAGTCATGCTCCTTACGTCTATTGAACCTCGCAAGGCTCTACATAATTGTTTCCCTTAGCTGACGTCCTTTACAACCTAAGAGTTGCTTCAACCTAAGTGGAGACTTTTGATACCAATATGCCTCTAATAGATAAGCCTATTTGATTTCTCTTAAAATCGTTTAGATCAAGGCTTATAAATTTTTTTGTAATAGGAAAATCTAGCAAACCTCACAAATCAGGAATACTTACCCTCAGTTAGCTGAGAAGCAAATTACTAACCACCTCTCAAGAATAATCTTAAACCGATCAAAGATGAAGAGTTTTTTAAATCTATCTTGTGGAATTACAAATTCAGATACGAAGAGAACTTTGTTATTTCTATTTATCTTGTTCCTAATTGGAGATTGACGAAAACCTCGACAATCAATAAGAACAAGATCAGGATACGCGAACTATCAGGTTAAAGATACTCAGACTTAGCTTCACGAATCCCCAAGTGAAGTCTTTAAGTCGTAAACCTAATTATGCTTTTTAGAGAAAACCTAGGTTAATACAGGGTGACTCTAGAAAGAAACTAGGACACATAAGTGTCAAGGATTGAAATTCCCAGTTGTTTGAGTCTCTCTATTTTATATATTTTTAAGGCTATAGGTAGCTTTGAATCCAAGCTAAGATAATTTGAGATTCAAGTAAGCACTTTCTCGGTTTAGATAAAATTCTTATTAGGAATTCATATAAGCATGTAAGAAGTTCTCCTTGAAATTATGTGGAAGAATATACGCTATGGTACATGGTTCTGGAACCGTGTAAAATGATAGTTCATCAAAAATATGCCATATGAAGTTACAAGCATAATTGTGTCCATTAACACCCAAGACTTAAACCATGATTCAAACACAAGATGATTTAGTGAACGAAGTTTTGTTAGAGGCGTTTATGAGAGTTGTACCAATGCCAAACATATTAGTGAAAATAGTTTATGAGCATCTGCTCAGTTCGTACTGGGTAGGTTTGTATAGCGGTACGCATACCTATAGACTAGTCTGTGAACTCAGGTTGTTGAGGTATGCGTATCGGGTATGCATACCTTTATCCAAATCACTAACTTTTTCCCTTGGGGTGCGCCTATTAAGTATGTGTACCTCCCCATGTTCATGAACTCATAACCTTGGGGTACACGTACTGGGTATGCGTACTACCCCCATTCCGGAACTCGTGTTTCTGAGGTACGCGTACCGGGTATATGTACCTACTTAATGTCCAAAATTTCAGTAGTTCTGGAATCTCTCTTTAAACAATCTTCAACATTCCCAATCGATGTACATAATAAATATCATTGCTTGGGCAAAATAGTTCATGAACAATAAATTGTTCTTAACTAAGATTGTCAAGGATCTAGAACATCAATTGTTTTATCATGTTTCGAAAGATTTGTCAAGACAAGATTTCTTCTTTATAATATTAAATCTACTAAAATCATACAATATAGTCTCATAAAGATAGATTCTTGAGTAAATAGGACGATTTAGTCTTCACATACCTCTTTGTCGGTGAAGCTCTTCAAATGTCTTTGTTTGATATCCAGTCTTCAATCTCAAGGGTTAATCAGTGATGTCTGATACTCAACTACCATACTCTAATCCTAGTCCGAGACTTGAGTTTAGTAGACTAGAAATGAAGATTTAATTTTGTGCAACTAACACTAACAACAAGCTTGAGATAGCAAAACTTGCGAGTTCGACTAAGAACTGCTCTAACAACTTTAGATCAAAAACTTAAGTTATTTCTTTGGATCTTGTCTCAAAAAAAAAATCTTGGAAAGAGCTCATCTATCAAACATTGGCTTATCAATTAGCCCGGACTATCTACTTTGTCATTTAAGAGATGAAGCTTTGGATCATATTTTTGTTAACTATCCTGTTTCAGCGCAGGTATGGGTGAAGATTCAGAATTCTTGGAATATTAATTATCCTCGCATGAGTATTTCCTTGTCTCGCTTATCGAAGTCTCGTTCTTTTGCTTACGTTTGCAATAATTTCTCATCGCCTATTTTGTATCCTTATATTCTTTGGGATATATGGATAGCTAGAAGTAACTTAGTTTTTAAGAACATTTTTTTTTTAATTTTTTTAATTTTTTAATTTTTTTTTATGTTGATCATATTGTTCATTTAGCTTATACCTAGGGTCGTGAGCATTGAGTTCTGGTTAAAAAAAGAACGATTTTTTGGGACCATGATTTTTCTTGGGGGATCATGGTTTTATTTTGGGTAAAGACATTAGAAGTAAATCTAGATCACCCTTTATCTAGATACTTATATTAATACCTAAATTACCCTCCTGATTAATTTTGAGTGATGATTAGCTAGTGTTAATAATAGTTAGTGTAATGATTAATGAGATGATTAAGTTAAAGATAATTAGTGAGATCAAAAAATCAGATGAGTTTATTTTTTAAAGAAGTAGAATTATTGAGAGAGTAAAGTTAGAGAAGATGAAGAAGGAAAACATGAAAAACGATGGATTTTACCAACCACAACCGGAGGAAGGGTATTTGGGTACCCATGTATGCTTCAAACTTAGATAATGTTGGTTGAATTGTTCCAAACTTTCAAAAAAATGAAATTTTTTATGTAAATTTGGGCCAGTTCGGTTAATCATGTCAACAGCATGTAACCGAACACATCTGAAAGTGTAGTTCGGTTACCATATGTCAAGAACATGTAACCGAACACACCTGAAAGTGTAGTTCGGTTACGTTTTTCAAATACGCAGGTTACCGAACTCGCTCGTTAATGGAGGTTTTGGTCGTACAGTGAAATGTTCGGTTACCTAGGATAAAATGGTAGGTAGCCGAACTTTGAACTTGACAATTTATTTGAGTACACTTATGTGTTCGGTTAGTACGCAAACTTCAACGCAACCAAGTTCCCAACCGAACTTCAGGTTAAAAGTAACCTAGTGTTAGCAGTTCGGTTGGTTCGCAAACTTCAACATATTTTGCGAATCAACCGAACTGGGCTTATAGGTAGAGTTCGGTTACAAAGAAAACTTAATAATTTTGCGAACGAACCGAACTTATGGACTTGTATTGTTCTAATACAAGGAGTTCGGTTAAAAGTATTTTTTTGCGAATCAACCGAACTTTGAGTTCGGTTAAGAAAAAAATAATTTGTGATAACCGAACTTTTTACTGAAAAAAACTCCATTAAACCTCTCTGCAACTTCCATTTTCAACTCATTTTGATGATTAGTTCTCATTTATTCAACCAAAAACGAATGACAAGTAATGGGTTTGTGAGAATACCTTTGTTAATGTTTTAAATTAAGCTATATATATAGTGGTGGTGGTGCTAATCGGAGGTGGTGGTGGTAATCGGTGGTTGTTGGTGGTGATAATTGGAGGTGGTGGTGGTGGTAATCGGCGGTGGTGGTAATCGGTGGTTGTTGGTGGTGGTAATCGGCGGTGGTGGTGGTAATCGGTGGTTGGTGGTGGTGTGGTAATCGGTGGTGGGCGGTGGTGGGAGGTGGTGGTGAGAGGAGGTGGTGGTTATATATATAGAGAGAGAGGTGGTTATTGTGTTGGTTTTTAATTAAATTAGGTTAAGGGTAGGTTAGTCATTTCAATGTTGTAGGACACCCCTTATAATTATATGGAAGGTGGCCTAATAAGATCATGGTCCCCAAAAAAATCATGGTTCCTAAAAAATCATTCTTACTCTGAAGCACCGTATTTGTTATCTTATTTTCGATTGTGACTTTTTTTTCATAACTTAGTTCCTCTCCACCTTAGTATTTTGAGAAGTATTTTGTTTGACATACTCACCTCGTTTCGGCAGGCAGTGGCGGAATCAGAATTTCAAATGAGGGGCTAAAAAAAAAATTTGTCACACCCCAGTCAATGTGGAAAACACCACTTCACCTTGAAGGCATTAACGAAATAAGACGACATTACACAAGGAAAACAGGGATGTCCAGATTTTTTTGTCAATAATCTCGGCCTCCTACTACCAAATTGATGGGGACATTAAATTCTCGAGCTTGCAGGCTTGCAGCAGTCAGTCGTCAAAAAAAAAAAAAGTTCAATTTTTGGGAACATCCTCACGCCTTTGGAGATTGTTGATGCATTGGAAAGAAGTGGAGTCTTCCAACAGATGTGAACAACATGACTTGGGTTAATTTTGTTAACTTTCGAACTTCGAAGCACTAAATACGAGACACTATCAAAACTTGTACAAAGGGCAGGACAAAGCACTAAGATATAGCGACCCAACACTTCTCCCCATTGCTGAGAAATTCCAGGATATATTTAAACACTAGATTCCACCTTCTGACACTCTTAACAAATGATTCAATATCAATGAAACTCTATAATCAGATTTTTCCTTAATCTCTGAACAACTAGAATCAAGTAATAACAAGTACCGGTATAACACCTTGTGCAACAACAATCAAGACATTCTTATCATCCTTAAATTTTGTGGGCAAAATCTTGCTGATTGAAGGAGGGGGTGTAACAACTGACTTGCCACAGGAAAATAAACTGATTACACCAACCCAAAGAATATTTCAAAGCTATCACAAGCCAGTAAAATTCCTGACAGCTGTGAAAAGTTTCTGAAATGTGTTGCAAACTAAAATAACCTCAAATACTCTGGTAAGCCATCTCCATAAAGCAGCGGCATAGCTGCACTTAAAAGAACAAATGGGAATTGGTTCCTAAATGGGAGTGAACAACACATAAGAACAACTTGAAACCACTGTAATACCTGAATCCCGCATCACGTCATCAGTTGAGACTCTGTCTCGGAGTAGATTCCATACTATCCAGGCCCTCTTAAGAGGTACACCAGCCTCCCATTACTCGCAAAACCCATTATGCTGATGCAATTAAGTAATCCTATAGAGTAATACTGTAACGATATAGAAGTATCTGTTTTGTCAAACTTCCAGTTGAATTTAAAATAAATCACTAATGACTCCTACCCTATTACATTCTTTTTGGTCGGCATATGACCTCCTACATACCGAAGATTATGCCTACCCTTGTTTTACAGGTGAACAGGCAATTATAGATGGCCCAACTAATTTGAAAACGTTTCGACGAACACTTACTAAGCAGCTTCAATACTGCACAATATGGACTAACTCTCCTTCCATTATTTTCTCTATTCTTCTCTGCCAACAAGAAACAACAAATATGAATACGATGGACTAAACTTCCTGACTTGGTGGACTTAGACTGATGAGCTTGGTGGACTAAACATAATTTTTTGTTTGGACAAAGGGTGAAATACTAACTTAGGTGAGTTTTTGTGAAAGGATAAATAGTCTCACATCACTATAATCCGCTTAATTAATTTAAATATAATATGAAAGGATCACTCCACTCATTCTCAATTGGTTTTGAATTGGATGCCCGCAGATTTTAATAATTTTTGTAAGGGAAGGGCGCGCTACAGACAGGTTTAGTTAACCTGTGCTTCCGCACCTGTCGGCGGGCTCTCTGCGTCTTTCTTCTAATAAATTGTCCTCTTTCGATCAAAACCAAGACATACGTCACCTTGTTTAATCATTTTGGTGTGTAATGTTTCTTAACGGCCTTCCTGAGACAAGTACAGTAGTTGATGCTTTACCAAAAAGAGCATCCGACCCTTCTGTTTTTGAGGAGTGGATTAATAAACCACCTCCTTATATTTTGGAATCTTTGTACAATGATCTTGTAGGATGATGGATTTGTGAGAGCCTATTAGTTTTGTTTAAAGTTGTTTGTTACCAGAAAAAAATAAAAATAAAAAAATAAAATCATAGTGCAATTCTATCCTTCCCTTGTCATTTTAATTTCTCATTAAGCTAGAATATTAGTGCAAGGGATGTCTAGGTTGTCTTCTCGTAGAAATTCCAAAGTGATGCACATGCTTCCAGGCTTGTTGTCTCTAGAAAAGAATGCGATACTTCAAAAGTATGACAATAATACTACTATGCGGAAAGGTCCATGTTGATTTAGAGTCGACATTATCCAACGAGATTTGGGAAGAAAGTTGAGTCAATAATTGCATGTTTGACCAAAATATTATGCCGTTGTGAAATCATGAAATCCTAATCATTTTTACAAGGGGAATAGAAAGTGGCCTCAACCCATATGTAAAAAATAGTTAAACACTAAAAGTACACTAAAATATCAGTTCAAAACGAGTCCACTTTATGTGGCACAAGGGTCTTCGTAGTCAGAGTCAATCCTGAGATTAGAAAGAATATGTACGACCTTGATCATAGGACCTTTTATGTGGTTAAATATTTTTTCCCAATAATATCGTAATGATAAACAATTCTCTTTTGTTAATATATAGCTAAATATTACATTATAATCGTCATTATCATACGACTAGTTTTTCATTGTCAATATGACTCGTTTTTCATCGTTAATATGTATGTATGATAAAACTAATTGGATATAAGAGAAAACAATTTGCGTAGAAAAAGAATTCATGAATAATTTTACAAGATATACATGTACCTCATAAAAGCTCAAAAGAACAGCTATAGCTTAATGGTTATGCTCATAGTCATATAAAATAGAGATTTTGGATTCCGATCCGGTCGCAGCTACCTCTTTTTTCCTACGAAAAAGCACTGGATGGGCTTAGACGATAGAGTGTCACAGTCGAAAAAATACCTCAAATGATAAGGGAGAAGGCCTAGAAAAAGCTGGGTGCACCTCTCGCCCTGCCTCAGGCTCGACTCTGTTCGTGGTACCCAAAAATATGATCCAACAACATTTCAGATCTAAGGTTTAAACGAGTCCAAAAATATTTTAGATCTAAGGTTTATATGGGTAGAGGATAAATAAGGGTGTCAATGAGTACTCGATTTCTCAAAACTGAACCGAAACCCTTTAATTTGGTTTCGGTTCCGATTTCCAATATTGGAGCCGGCATCAAGTTTAATACTTTACGGGGTAGAATCATTAATATATAGAGTAAACACTCCCATACTGATACTTCATATATTAATAACTTTTATGTATTAATACAAAATCGTACACCAGTTGGACAAGTTATAAATAGTAATAACCTTCACATTTTAATATTAATAGATTTTTTTGGTCTTGCCAGAAAAAATTATTTTTATATATCAATAACCGACGTTATATTGGAAAATTACAGGCCTTGTTACATCCAAATTTATGATGAAATAAAATATTTATCCATAATTTTTGAAGTTGCTACCGTACTTTTAATTTGCGGATGTATAAGTCATAGTCACTAATACTATGGAAACCTTGTTGTCGAAGACAAAATATTTACAATTTGTCGAGCATGTCTAAAGCTTTTGGGCTTTACAAATCAAATTCATAGATAGATACATTATAGTTGTAGAAATAATCAAAAAACTCATCGATACATACATGTATTTATGTACTGGAACCATATATATGTGTGTGTATTTTCCGATAACATATACATATATTGAACATGTATTTTTTTTTTGTTATACCGCTCCATATTGATAAACTTCATATATTAATAATTTTGTGAGGTCGCAAGGCTATTAATATATGGAGTCGTTATTGTAGTGTCTAATTGGTACTATCCGGTAGGTACCCGTCGGATACCAGTTATACGAATGTATCCTCATTTGGATATATTTAACGCGCATCTATCTAATTTGATATTCAATTCATTTCATATTTCATTCTTTTACATCCAATCAACAACCGGAACATGAACATAAGATTAATAAAAAAAATTTATTTAAATATCATTGTCGACTAAATCTAATCAAACAGTTGAGACCTTAACATACAATCAATAAGAAATACTTCAAAAAAAAAAAAAGATCAATAAGAAATTTATGTTTAAATATAATTGTCGAAAAAGACGATTATTTGGGTACCCTCGTGTTGGAGATATTAGGGGGAGGGCCTTCCCTCATGTTCTAAAGCCCAATCAGTTGTTTTACCTATACACTTTTACTTTATCAATAAAAAGAAAATACCCTTTGGGAAGTTTCTGTGGACTCAACAAATTAAGAATTTGCTTATTTTGATCCCACCATGGACTCAACAAAAAAGAAAATGGCTGGGCAAAGGGGAAAATTTAGTGGTTTTCCCACTACGTGGTTCATCTGCAATCGCAAGCGAGATTTTTCCATCTAAGCGGTTCAGGTAAACCCGCTGGCGGCTCAGAGTAATCCGTGCATTCTTTTTCTGTCCGCTAACGGCTACATCTGATTTTCATCATCCAATGAATCTAATTCTTTTCCCTACAATTTTTTTTCTTCGCTTCACTCACTATAATTTGTAGATAGATTTCTCGACCCTTGTCAGTTCGGCAAGCTCAATATACTCGAGAAGAAGATTTAACTATTTGTAGAAATTATGTATTGTTACAAACTCATCTTGTTGAAGCACACTATCCGAGTGTGAATTTCTGGGCGAGTATTTACGAGAAATTTTGCAGTGACACTCGTAGCCTGAGTCTTCGTGGTATATGCGACATAAAAAATCGTTTTCAGACAGTTAAGAAAGAATTAAGTGGGTTTGTAGCTTTATCCATGCTCGCTAATCGATTTAGACTGGGGGATGAAACTGATGCTGAGATGGCAAGAAGATCTTTAGATGAATGACACAGATGGAAAAATATGGTTTTCCGTTTCCAAGATTTTTTCGAAATCCTGAGACAGTTGAACACGTTCAACCCCTTCTTGTTAGATGTTGTTCCACCGAGTACATCTCAATGAAGATGGTCATTTACAGGTCTTTCGATTGGTTAATTGAGTTAGTAAATTAAATGGTAGTTCCTAACTAGAGGTAGTTGTAATTTGATTTCAACATAAAACATTACTTTTCATTAATTAAAATTAGAATTACATTAGTTGCAGAAATAGAAGTTACAACTCTTCTATTGTCGATCATCATTGTCTTCTTCGCCTTGATTCCATTCTCCCATACCCGGATTACTCCCACTTGCCAACAAACTTGAGAATTGACTTATATATCCTCTTTAATTTGAGAAGGCATAAGAGGGTGGTTTTAAACCTGAAGGTCCTACAAATGTAGAAGAGGTTGATTGTGGTGCCGCAACATGATAATAAACCTCATTCGGGTTCCAGGACGAGAATGATATTGAAAGGCGTCTCAGATCTGGTTGAATTACTTAATGTTGGGAAACAAACACAATATGATTTTATGTATCCGACACTTGTGTTTCTCCCACCCCTTGTGTACCGTCAGGCTCGTGTCGTAATACATTGCTCCTAGAAGTACTGCCAGAATGATCACGACCATCAGCATTTATAGTTGGGCTCATTCCAAACATGGTATCCGTATGCCATTGTTGAACTATATGCATGTGAAAACTCGTCAATTTTTGATTTAACCAATACAAATTGTTAAGCTCTTGTTTCAATTGATCTTCACTAGCCTCTACATTGTAATATGGATATGTACATTTCATAGCGTGAGAAACAATCGGGATCGTGATTGGCTTGCCTTGTAAATTTATGCTTGGAAACTCCCAACGTATTTCAGGCATAGGTGTATTTGATGAAGAGATTGTTGATGGTGAGTTTTTGACAAGGGCATTTGTAGTAAATATGTCATGATCTCGTTGTATAAATAACCCCTGGCCTGGTATCAGGATTATTGAATCTGCATAAATATAATTTGTATTCCGCAAGAAAATCAATAAACTATATTTGGCTAAGGGGCTCTCCTAAAGCTATTTTGAAAGTGTATACGTATGCCAAATTTCAGGGCTTTCCCCAGTGTTGATGGTGGTTTTTAGTTCAGGGCTAAATTTGTATAAGTATATTTACCTGACCCGGCATCAGATGTAGTAGACATCGTGTTAGAGAATTTCTCGGTCGAACTCGCATGCGTTGCTATCTCAAGCATGTTTGTCAATGTTAGTGATCAAAACTATAAGTCTTGATTTCTAGTCTACTATAGCTAAGTATTGGACTAGGATAAAAAGTGTAGTTGAGCTCAAGAACTCCAAGGCAATCATCATATAAGACGAAGGACTACTCAAGGAACTGGTGGATCTTTATCAACTAAAAGGTATGTGGAGACTTGAACTTATCTGTCACTCAAAAGTCTATCTACTCTATCTCCTATTCTGAGACAAAATTCGTTTTGTTATATAGACTTTGATTATACATATTTGCTATTTCGAGCCGAGTATCTCACCTATCTATTTCTCGAAATATGTGTTGGTAAGCTTTTGATTTGGTCAAGTTCATCTTTACCTAGTTACGAAAGTCATGTTATGTTTCAATCACTTTGAAAATTGCTCTGACGAAAAATGGTTTGTGAATAACAACTATATAACGTCCTCTGAGAATGTTTCAATGATTAAAATGAGAGTATAGATTATATAACCAATGATGGATATAAGCATTGTGTGGTAACACATATATGTCATTTTTCCTTGAACCGAAGTTTGCGAACTTTATTGATCAAGTGAACCAGAATAGTGGCGTGAGCTAAGTCCGCAAACCCAGTCCGCGAACTGGCGGAAGTTCTCGACCCGAGAATATCTGCTAGAGTTTGTGAACTCCTTCCGGGAACTTAAGCCCGCGAACTAAGTTTGCGAACTTAAGTTGGTTATATCTAAAAACGATTGTTTGTGAACTTATTCATATTAACTAAGGAATGCTAAATGCAAACCGTGGCTATATAGTTCATGAACCGATTCGAGTGAATCAAATCGTTTTTGCTTCGATTGTGTCTAGTGTAGATACATAAGATTTCCTTGCAATTGAACAACTCTCTAACTAGTTCATTTGAGTCATTTGAACTAGTTATGGTGAAGAAGAACATGGTTGATATGAAAGTGCTCATATGGCTAACCATTTGGTTAACTATTGTTGAACCAACAAATGTTCATGTTTGAGTACGGTTACATAAACCCAAAATAGTACATTTCATTTGTGTGTAACAAGCTAAGTTTTCGATCTAACGGTTTAAAGATATTAACTTGAATCTAATCAGGTTTTCATCTAACGATGAATATTGAATGATTTGTTACCAAGCTAACATTGATTGCAAACCCTGATTTGAAAGACTATATAAAGGAGAACTCTAGCAACTGGGAAACCTAATCCCCACACCTTCCGTGTGATACTAGTTGTATTAGCTAGAGTCGATTCTCCTTTAACCTTAGGTTTTCTTCTTAAACCAGGTTAACGACTTAAAGACTTCATTGGGATTGTGAAGCCAGACCGATACTACTTTCTCGTAGTTCACTACACCAAAACACCCATTTTGTGGCGTTTATAAACGTTGCGCATAATTTGTGCAACGCTTATATTTGTTGGCAAAACGGCGTTGCGCATTGTTGTGCAACAGAATTTATCCGTGGCACAAATACTGGTGCAACGTTTTTGTTTCCTAATTTGTACAACGTATATATTAATTTGCGCAACGGTTATTATTATTTACCGAATAACGGTTTTGTGGGTCCATTATGGTTTTCTGTGAACGGTTTTTATTTGGTTGCGGTTATACCCGTTGCTCATTTCAGGTGATTTGGCTACCTTTATGAAACGTTGCAAAACTATATTCAGGTAAAAAAGAAATTACGGCCGGCTTTAACTTTAATTCCGACGGATTTCAGTACCTGTATATAAATTGATTCTGCACCTGCATGCAAATATCATTCTAGAAGAACGAGAAGACCCAATTTAGGAACCTCAATATCATTAAAATCGATCAAGAATGATTATTGTTCATCACAATCCGTCAAGAATGATTCATACATCAACGAAGTAGACAGATGAACCATAAACCCATACAAAATTCCATATATTGTAAACGCAAGTTTCTGAATTTCAAACTATGAAAACCCTAACCTTCTTTTGTTACATTCTGAGAAGTCTTTAGCATCCCACACATTACGACAGGTGGAAGAACATTAACTCAATCCTGCAGAGTACAAGACAGAATTAGAATCCAATTCTGAACTCAAAGAAACTACCACATATGTGAAGTATGTATATGGTCAATTTTATGGAAATAACAGGTGAAAGAAATTGGAGTAGAATTTGCTATACATACCTGTAGAGTCGATGTGATCGAATAAAATTTCCCGGTAGAATGCTATACTGCAAGAGCAAATTTTTGCCCACAACTGAGTAAGGGGATTCCATCACAGGCAAACTATACTTTTAAGGGAAAAAAAATAAAGACTACAACAGTAAGATGATGGCAATGAGGATAGTCTTAGCACTTCTTTACAAAGAAACTAATGCAAGTATCTAGAAAACTAACCACCACAAAATCAACACCGAATGCGCCTGCAAAAGCTTCGAATATCCTCTTGAACTTGATGACCCTAAACCAGAAAATAACCATCTCAGGAAGTACGAGTGAAAGAACAAAATTGATACAAGACTAGAAAAGCGGACAGATTTTACATAGAGATGGAAACTAACCTGACTGCATCTCACATGCATAACTTCCTCAAAACCTTTAGGTCCAGTAACATTCCACCTAAGATCATTATATAGCTTGGCTGAATGAGAAACCGCTTAAAAAGGATGGGAGTAATATACCTTCCAAACCAAAAAAGAAAGTATTTTAGCTATAAAATACGTAATTTTGAGTTTCTAAGAACTTCAGAATAAGTTCAACTCTTGATTATGTTATGTTACTCGTTGAGTTGACAGCAAAAGGGTACAGGTCCAAACTAAGAGGAACGAAGACTCACATAAAGTATGCATTATCGAAGATGAGGGGGTTGGTGGTCCAAGGTTCCTCAAATCCAGAGCACTCCTCCGGGACGCGTCCATACACAACAACAAAAAAAATACAAATATGAAATACCAGTTAGAGAACCATGACAACTAGTTAACTGTGAAATGAGAAATGAGTGATTTGCCAAGTTGGTACCTTATACAAATATGAAACCTAACAAACCTCTCTATGCGATTAACAGCCGCGTTCAATACATTGGTACCTTATAAGTAAACAGCCAATAAGATTGGGTTTAGTGGGCATACCATTAAAATTGGATTGATCAGACATAACTGATGAACTAATAAGATTCAGTGGAAGCAGCTGAGTAAGAAAAAGAAATATGTTATAATTGGTTCACCTTTTTTGCTGATAGGAATGCTTGTCTTTTCCGATGATGGAACAGGATTGGAAGACTTGACTGCTCCAGATCTTCTCAATCCAAGTGAGTGGTTCTTAAGTTTAGGCCTCTTAAAGATCTCTTTCGGCAACTCTGTCACAAACTCAGGCTCCAACTCACATCCTACATAAGTAAAGGAAACATTATTAAGAACACGAAAATGTATATACAAGATTGAGGTTGCACTATTCCAAAGAAGTAAATCATACTCAGTTATCGGACAAACCATGAAACAGTTCAAAGAAAGTGTTAGTATTTCTCATAGGCTACAGGAATACGTGCGACTGAGGTACTACATAGATATGCTTTCCTTAAGGTGCTGCTTCTGTCAGTGCCTTAGAATTGAAACAAAAAATAGACTGTCTGGAGCAATCTTAACATATAACTTAAGTACTGAGAGATGTATTGCAATTAGGGTACTCCCATAATAAGCTTATTAACCAACTACATACAGGAAGTCAGGTTGAGCTATAAAAGAAGATCAATTTAACATTCATTTCGCGATTGGTTTCAAAATCTATCACTAGCCTGCAAGTTTCTCATTTGACTATTGCAGAACACTAGTCTTGCAGCTTTTGCCTTTTTCTAGTTACGCGTACACTGGAAAACTCATACAAGTGCATATAGCTAGAGTTTCAAGACTAGAGATAGACATCAAACTCAACACAAACCAATAGGAAAAGATGCCTTTTTTTCTGAAAAAATTCTAAAGGATGAAAACTTCCACCTCCTAAGTTCCCATCAAAAGTAAAAGTAACACTGAGAATTCATCAATAGCACATCAAATATATTATACTGTCTAGAACCTCAGGACACAGACTAAGTGATTATTTAAATCTGATTACACTACATAATCAGTACAAGAGTAAATTCCAGTATCAAGACCTTTGATGTGTCGATCATCAATGGATTTTCATACAAAAGAGAGCAGTAAAAAAGAAAGCAATGCAAAAGAGAATATTACAAAGCAGAGCCTCACAAAAGGAAGTAATCCAAAGCAGAGCCTCACAAAAGAGAATACTACATAATCAGTACAAGAGTAAATTTCAGTCTCAGATCATTCAATAGCGCGAGTTCCACCAACATCTGTCTAATAGATATTAACAATGATTAAGCCCTAAGAATCAATGAACCCCAAAATAACATCAACAATATAACATTAATGGAGTATTATCTCAAAGCGAACTCATTCTACCGAATACTGTGTGGAACTGCGAATATATCAGTAGAAGCCTAAGGCTAAACCAAGATGCGAATATATCAAATTTGTTGAAAGTGGAACTGCCAGGAGTGCAGGACAGTTGGAACTGAAACTGACATAGCTCATAACACATCAAGTGACATACTTAATACCATGTATAAATCCTCATTCAGGGAGATATGTTGATCAAGGAAAAGTCTCCAATCCAGTTCAATACCAAACATGCATAAAATCAGGCGAAAACAGTTCTAAGCAACCTAGTAAGAATCTGAAACAAGACTTCTAATTCAAATGAGTGTATGCATGTATATATATGACACCACATGTGCAAAAAAACCACAGGTTGTGCAATGGTTGGAATCTGAAACAAAACGTCTAAAATTTCAGTAGCATACTCAAAATTTCAAGAATTAGGCTACAAACACGCAGTAGGCCTTTTTAGTTTTGTTGTTTACCTTAATTGCTTCAATAGCCTACTCAACCTGAAAGTATTTACACCTCTATGATACTCAGTCCTGTACACAACACAAGCACAAAAAAAAACCGAGAAAATCAGTCAGAATCTATGATGCAGAAGTCATAAGCAATACTAAAAATTTTTGAGAAAGAAAACAATAAAAATCAACAAGGTATCATGCACCATTATGATTCAGTCACTTCTCCACCCAAATATTTATAGATTCATTCATTCGAACCTTGATTTTTTATAATAATATAGATAATCATGCTTATAAAAATCAGTCCTCTTTTGAGACTTATAACACTAATCATAGACAAGATAGCTATAGCATGTTCTGACTTATAAAAAACAGAAATCAATCCAACTGCTAACAAGAACTGTAGTTGTCACTTGTCACAAACCCCTAACTCTTTCAGATAAACAACAAAAAAATTTCAACTTCAACTAAATAGAAAAAAACCCAATTCTTCAATAGTATATATTACAAAATAAAGAACAATAAAATCAAAAACCCCTAACTCATTCACAGAGTTAGGTCAAAACCAAAAAAAAAAAAAAATTGAAAAGATTTCGATGAAAATAAAATTAAGAGGCAGTAGCAGCAGTTAAACGATTATACCTGATGATAATCCACAAATGCTGCTGATAATCCTAATGAATAATTTAATTTTAGATTTCAGAGAAAAAGTTGATTTTCTAGAATTAGGGTTTAGGAAGATTTAAACTAATGAATCGATTATAACATTTCTAGAACATGGGTTTTGATTTGTTGAAACGAAGACTAGAATTTCAGGGTAAACCTAGAATCTAAGTAGATTTGATGATGATGAAGAAAAGAGAAAAGTTTTTCTCCTCTCTCGCGCCGGAAGCTAGAGCATCTCCAATGCTAGGAGTCAAGGTCTTGAATTGATACGACACATTCGATTTAAGACTTTTTACACCAATTTTTCATCTCCAACACAAGAGTGGAGGTCATACAGTAAGATGACATGTCCATGTGGGGACCATGTGGGACTAAAGGAGAAAGTCTTATTTAGACCTTTTTCATGACCCTGGATCTTAAGTCCACGTCATCTTTTGTTTCTAAATTTAAACAAAAAGTGTTGGAAGACCTTGGGGATTGGAGATGAAATTTAAGGTACAAAATTTTATATTTATTATTTTTTGTCATGTAGTGAATGATCCACACTCAAAAGGTCTTAATAAGACCTCCACGTAGAATGACCTTGACCCCAAGCATCGGAGATGCTCTTATCGTCTGAAATGAAAAATAAAGAGAGAAAGAGTATTGGGATAGGTATATTAAAGTTGTCTGAAAAAATGGGATTTTTTATTTCTCAGAATAATTAAGAAAAATAGGAAAAGTTGTCTGAAATTTTTCCAGATGTATATTTAATGTTGTTAGATGATGAAATTAGAGGGAAAAAAATGGGGAAGGTTTTGTCAATTTTAGGTTGGGGGAGAATGAATTGGGTGAAAAATTGAGAGGGAAAAATTGGGGGAACCAATTTTAATCCTTTTAAGAAAATTAAGAAAAATGAAAATCAGAAAATTAATAAAAAAATAAAAACTACTAATTAATATTACAAAAAAACCACAGGTTGGTGCAACGGTTGTAAGAGTTGACATATGTTGCACCACTAATATAAATAAATGGAATATTAGTAAATGGGATATAAATATTATGTGCAACGGATATTCTGGTGTGCAACGAGTATTAATGTTGTTCACTGTGCAACGTCTATATCCGTTACGCATCTCCGAAAATTAAGCGTTGCTAAAACAAGGATTTGGTGTAGTGGTTCTGTGATCTGATCTTGCTGATTCTATCGTGTTGAGTACAATCGTAACGATTGGCGTGAGATCTATATCTTTGATAGGCAAGATAGAAAAGTAGTCACAAACATCTTCGTCTCATCGTTTGTGATTCCCCAATATCTTCTTTCGCCGCGTCGATTAAGATTATTGTGAGGTGATTGATAATACTAGGTTGTTCTTCGGGAATATAAGTCTGGTTTATTAATTGGTTCATGTTTACCTTGATTTATCAAAAGACGGAACAAAACTTGTAGGTTTATATGTGGGAGACAGATTTATCTATTCTGTAGACTTTTTTGTGTGATACAGATTTGTTTATTAAAGTCTTCAACTTTGGGTCGTAGCAACTCTTAGTTGTGGGTGAGATCAACTAAGGAAATCAAGTGTGTAGTATCCTACTGGGATCAGAGACGTAAGGAGCGCAACTGTACCTTGAATCAGTGTGAGATTGATTGGGGTTCAACTACAGTCCAGGCCGAAGTTAGTTTGTAGTAGGCTAGTGTCTGTAGCGGCTTAATACAGTGTGGTGTTCAATCTGGACTAGGTCCCGGGGTTTTTTCTGCATTTGCGGTTTCCTCGTTAACAAAGTTCTGGTGTCTGTGTTATTTTTATTCCGCATTATATTTTGTTATATAATTGAAATATCACAGGTTGTGCGTTTGAATCAATCAATTGGAAATCCGACCTTTGGTTGTTGATTGAAATTGATTGATCCTGAACATTGGTCTTTGGTACCGTTCAAGTGATTTCTCTTGTATTCAATTAGACTTGCAGATTTCTATTTGCTTGAGAAAGAATTGAATCAAGAAAGAGAGATAAAACTCTTTGATATACTTTTTATAGATTGAGTCTTGTTAATTCTCTTAAAAGTATATTGGAGTTTGTCCATACAGATTGTTAAGAGAAATATTGGGTGTGGTTGTTGTACCCCCGCTTTTTCAATTGGTATCAGAGCAGGCAAACACGTTTAAGACCTTACAAGACTGTGTTTGTAGCGATCTGACTCTATGGACAGAGGTGCTATCTCTATCAACGTACCACCAGTCTTCGATGGCTCTAATTACTTATGGTGGAAATTGATATGTGAGCTTTTCTTCAAGCACGTGATTTTCAATCATGGGTATATATTGTTAATGGATATGATGCTCCTATTGTGGCAGTTGGAAATGTAAACGTTCCCAAGGATATTGGTGAATACAGTCCTGCCGAGATACTTGCTGCAAAGCAAAATTCCGACGGTTTGAATGCCATCATACATGCCATTACCCCAAATCTTCAGCACCATGTGTCAAATTGCACTAAGTCTAAAGAAGCTTGGGATATCTTAGAAACCATATTTGAAGGAAATACCAGTGAAAAGGAAGCTAGGCTTCAAAACCTTAATTCCGATTGGGAAAACTTTTGTATGGCAGATGAAGAAACATTTGACGAGTTTAATTACAAAGTGTCTGAAATTGTTAATGCATCTTCTGCATTGAGTAAGACTATTCCTGAAAGGACATTGTGATGAAAATTCTCAGATCGCTGCCATCTAGATATGACTCTAAGAAGCATGCCATCGTAGAGGGAAATAACCTAGATAATCTCTCCAGAAATACACTGGTGAGGCTTAAGATATTTGATCATGAGCATTCATCCAAATCTAAGGATATTGCGTTCAAAGCACAAAAGGACACTAAATTAGTTGATAAAAGTAAGAAAGTTTATATCTCTGAAGACGATCACTCTGAAACTGATTCATCAGATGAAGATCTTGACAAATCGGTCTCGATGATCACAAGACAGTTTAGGGACCTTCTGTTGAAGAAAAGTAAACGGTTCTCCAGAGATAAGCCTAAAGCATCAGTCAAACCTCATAATCGTGTTCCTTCTAAAAATAAGGATATTGATGAAACTGATGACGAGGATATGCCTCAGTGCTTTAAGTGTAAAGGATTTGGTCATTTTGCAAACGAGTGCCCAAATCGTAAAAAATACACTGGGAACAAAGGTCTTGCTGCAACTCTTGATGAAATGTCTGACAACTATGATTCTAATGAAGATGAGAAATCAAGTGTTGCACTTCTTGGTGAAAATATTAATTTTTATAATTGTAGCAATACATACATCAATCTTGATATTCTTTCAGAAGAAAACCCAACTAATCTGGAAGAAAAAATTGACCCGTTCTTTGGGAACCATATATGTGATGTTTCAGTTTCCACCATGTGTCTAGATGCTTGCACATCTCTGAAGCCTGATTTTTATCCAAGATTGACGTGCTCATATTGTTCTCTAAAGGGTCATGAACTTTCAAAGTGTTACAAGTACAAACACCGTGAGGCACGTCAACAGACTTCAACGAATAGCAAATCAATAAGCAAATAAGCTTAAACTTGCTCATAAGACAGCTGAGGTATGTAGAATTTTATCTTCGTCTAAGAAGTTAGTTTCCAAGGATAGACCAAGGCCATTAGAGAAGAAAGTATGGTCAAGTCGTTTTGATAGACATAGGTCTGTGGATCCCTCTCAAGAGGAAAATGGTGGACAAATTTTTGTTCACCGCAACACAAATTGATTGTGTTGTTTTGGAAATCTTGTATCATGTGCCTGATCAAAAGAGACAAGATTACGTAGTTCTCAGGATTTAGGAAAAGGTTGTTCTCTTCTTTTCTTAGTTTTTTTTAATCCCTGTCTATCAATAAATGAGGGTTATTCTCGACAATTCTACTCTCTTTAGGGTTCAGAATTGTGTGTGCACGAACCTGTTAAAGGTTAACCCTACATTCTTTTTTCCTTCGTTGAAACTTCTTTTTATCTCAAGATCACTTGTTGAGATTGTGATTTCCTCTCACAAACCCATACTCCTATGGATGCTCCAAGTACCATGTCTTCTGATGGAAAGGACGTTAATATGATTGTCAAGCCACCAATCATGAAGGAAAAAGAGAAATCTTCGTTAGCTCTGACATTGAAAAGAAAAAGAAGGACTGTGAGGAAGCTTAGAGTTGTTACTTCAAATTCTCAGAAGTTTTCTAATTTTCTTGAAGTGTTGAAGGAGATGCAAAAGGAGATTCATCAAATAAAGGCTTTTGTGTTTAAGACTCATGAGATTCAGAAGGCCCTGGTTCGATATCAGTCAAGAAGGTTTATTGATATTAATTCCTATCTTCATGAACCTTATGTCCCAATGGTTGTTGACGACAAGAAGTTCGGGGACGATAAAGAATTCTTCAAAGGTCTTAACATCTAGTAAATCTTCTATTTTCTTGTTTTGTTTAGAAGAATAACTAGAGTTTGGAATAGCCATTATTGTGATTACACATAGATATGTCCAACATTTTGATCTTCATGTTTTTAGATTTATTGGTTTAAATTAAATTGTTTGGAAGATGATTGTTGCAGTATTAATCTTCATGGTTTTATATATTGCAATTTGTTATGGGACATGTGTGTTTGCGTCCGTGAACTATGATTGTCCCATACCTTGTCGAAAGTTAAGTCCTTTATATGTCGATATGCATGTGTTGATAAAAGAAGGAATGAACTTTTGACAAATACAAAAGTTAAGCCTATTATGTGAATTATTGATGGAAGATAGGTTAAAATCTTTTGTTTACAAAGATTATGTCTATTGTATGTCATTGTGCAAATGGTGATGGAAAATAGAATGAATCGTTGATTATTCCACGGTATAAGGTCGATCTCCGATCCAAAATTTTTGTGTACATACTGTGTTGTTCCATAAAGTTTCTTATGTTGAGCACAATCGACTGAGTTATTTATAGCTTAGTTGTTGTTCCGTGAGGTACTTTATGTCGAGCATGTTCAACTAAAATTAATCATTCTTGTTTGGTTATTTAGTTGTTGCTGCATAAGTTCTCTTATGTCGAGCATGACCAATTAAATTGATTACTATTGTGGTTAATTTTGTTGTGTATTACGATTAGATTAATTATGGGTTCTCTTGTGATTAATATAGTTGTGTACTTTTGAGTCTCCATAAGTTCATTTATGTTGAGCATTTACGATTAAATTAATCATGGGTTCTCTTGTGGTTAATTTAATTGAGTATTTTTGATTCAAATTCATACCTGTATGTGATTTGTTATGTCCAAAGAAATCCTTCTTTTCTTTTGAAATTAAGGATGTTATTGTTGTTCTTTCGGGAATGACATATTATGGGGGAGAGTTCTTAATAGAACTTGTGCTTAATTGCCAAATCTTTTTGGGGAGTGTGGTTGTCGAATATTATAGGGGTTATCTTGTATCTTTATAAACTCCTTGATGAATGCATTTAGGTTCGGCTATATGATTGCATCTAAATAAGATGATATGTGCTTTCTTTTGGTCATGAAATGTCTCCTTCAGAAATTTCATTAGGATCCTTTTTTCGTACCTTTGCCAATTTTATTGACAAAAAGGGGGAGAATTAATATGTAGTTCACACTACAAATACATATGGTTTTCGGATCATTATGTAAGGGGGAGTGGTTTCCATGTGAGATGGAGTATTGACTAATGGGGAGTGATACATATCATCATAGTATTATTGTCGAAGTTGTGATGCAATTGAACTTTGATACTATTGTTGATGGTGGTTTTTAGATTAGGGTTAAAATCTTAAAACCTTGCATCTGATGTGACGTCACTCTGCAAGGAAGCGATGCCGCGAGTACTAACCTCTCCACCGACATATTTATTGAGCCGCTCAATATACTTTTATCCATAACACTCTGTAAATTTCGGCACCTCGCCAATACAAGACCCACTGAGTACTTTCCTGTGCTATGTTCCCCAACAGAACCCTTAAATCGGTATGGCATGACGGATTTATGTTCACTCGCAGCGGAGTAGCATGAACCTCCAAGTACCAAAGTTAAGGCCATCGCACAAAATGCTCAGACGGAAAGCACACTGCATTCTGTAGATAAGGATTTTTGTGTGGCAGCATACAAAATCCAACCAATTATTGTGATAATTCACAAAGAGCTCATAAACCCGACTAATTTGCAAAATTAGGGTTTCGCGCCCCGCGCAGTATACTAGACCCCGTTGGTCGAAACTATGCTTAGCCAAACTAGGCAACCAAATCCGCCACAACGCACTAAAAGTGTGGCCACGCCCTAGCATGCCGGCTCTCTTTACATCGACCAATCAGGTCGCCTTAAACTCGCCACGCGCACTAGAAGAGTGGACGCGCCCTAGCTTGCCGGCCCCCTACTTTCATTGACCAATTAGGTTGCTCCAAACCTGCCGCAACCTCAAAAGAAGTCGCCATACTAAGCCGGCTTCTCAAAAGTGCCAACTTCCCAGAACGCGCCAACATGCCGCACGCGCATGCCAAACGCGCATGCTGCACACGCATGCCAAATGCGAATGTTGCACGCGCATGCCAGACACGCACGCCAGACGCGCATGCCAAACGCGCCACTGCTAATTAAAGATAGCCATGATCGACGACTACCTTTCCTCCTGAGATGCAATCTCAGCCATCCAAGTTCGCCACCAAACTAACATGGCTTGTGGCAACTTTTGAGCGACCATGACGCCAAACCCTAAACTAGCACGTCCCTATGCCACGGCTACTTGCACGCCACCGTGCCATAGCTACTAGCACGTCGCTATGCCACGGCTACTGGCACGCCACCGTGCCACATCTACTAGCACGTCGCTATGCCACGGCTACTGGCACGCCACCGTGCCACATCTACTAGCACGTCGTTATTCCACGGCTACTGGCACGTCGCCGTGCCACATCTACTGGCACGTCGTCGTGCCACGGCTACTGGCACGCCACCGTGCCATAACTACTGGCATGCCACCATGCCACGGCTACTGGCATGCCACCATGCCACAGCTACTAGCACGTCGTTATGCCACGACTACTGGCATGCCACCATTCCACAGCTACTAGCACGTCGCTATGCCACGGCTACTAGCATGCCACCATGCCACAACTACTAGCACGTCACTATGCCATAGCCACTGATATGCCACCATGCCACACATAGCAACCTGCTACACGTTTTCTACGAAAACACTCGAGACATCAAAACATGTCATAAACTGGGGGATACTCATCAGGGTATTGGTCTGGCGATTTACAACGTGCGGCGTGCAATACGCCCGTTACAAGAAAGTGTCACGAAGTAGGGCAATTAGTGGTGGTAATTTCCTGTGTGTGGCGATTTCTTGGTTTAGGCCAGGATTGTACAGATTGATCTCTCGAATCAAAAGTACTCTCGTGCAGTACATTGTTTAGGTTTTAGACTAGTTTCTCACCCACACACAGGAAATTACCAAAATCAGCAGAAACGGTTTTCACCCACAAATAATTGGCGACCACAGTGGGAGATTAATCTCTCGGTTGCAATGTCAATTTCCTATTCCAAATCTCGTTTTTCAACCCAGACATCAAGATGGTAGAAACAAACGATCCGCGCGGGGTTCAACGTCTCAATTGTCAGTTATTACTCGACGATGAATGACTCGGGACTTCCCGCAGTCACAACGGCGTCGCCTATAAAACTCAGACTTACGCTCGGAAGATTCAGTCTGTTGGGAGACCCTAAAAGCGAGTAAGTCTTGTTAGACAAAGTGCACAATCTTCTATTTCACGTTTTCACATTGATGATAGAAACCGGTAGCCATGTTATCCCCGAAATTTCATTCCATACTTTCTACCGTCATACGACATTCATGGTTCCATGACTCTCCTGGAATATTTGTGCTACTAACAGTCATGATCAAAACATGCATTATCCAAAGAATAATCCAAAAGCCTCATAGTTAACAATTATCTACCAATCCAAAAATCCAAAAAATCAAACCATAACTAGGCGTTTCGCTTGCCTTTCAAAAAACAAAAAACCTAAGAAAAGGAGTTCAGAAAGTAAAAGTATTCAAGGAAAATTGCCTAACAACGACTTGTTCTTCTTGGAGAAAATATCCTTTATGCTCTGAAGAGCCGTCTGCTTCAGCTTTAACTCCTGGGACAACTTCTCGACTTCTGCCTCCTGTTGATTAATCAAATCCGCGGAAGGGCCATCAACCGCTTCAGCCTGCAGCCTTTGGATCTCGGAGAATCCTTCGCAGAACCAGGAAGCATTAAACTCAAAGTCTACACACAAATCCCAGTGGAACTCCTAGTTTGAGATCACATCTCGAGAAACAGTATGGCCAGTGACTTTGTACATATCACGAATTGAAGATAATATTTCCTCCACCCGCTTAACCAACGCGAAACGACTAGTAACCTTCTTGGTCGTTGCGATATGTCCGTACTTCTCCCATATTCTGGTATACAACTCCGCATGCTTAGTTGGTACACTGAAGCCTCCGATCAACACGTGGTCTTCATGGGGAGCCAAATATGGAGGTGAAAAAATGTCCCCCGCAACTGAATCTGTGACCGACAGCGGATTCCTGACTACAATTGCGCCAACAATTTCCGAAGTACTTCCCACCATCTGGGTCGCAGCAACGTCTTCAACCTCCATTTCCAAATCACCAGCAGGCGCGGTTTCCACGGTTGGAGACAAAGTTACACTTTCACCATGACGAGTCTCCATTTCAAGACCCTCTTCATAAACAATTCCTTCCTGCGACATTACGGTTCAGTTTTGTTTCACAAAAAAAAAAAAAAAGAGTGCAAAAACTTACCAACTCAGTCGCTGACTCGCTGGAAGAAGATTCAATGCTACTTTCTGAAGCGCTTTCATCATCATCACTGGATCTCGAACTCTCCTTTTCTTCGGACTCTTCTTCATCTTCAGGAAACTTAGCCGATTTCTGGATGTGCGCAAGTCTGGCAAAGGGGTTTGCGTCGTCAAGACCCTGAGTTGGGAAAGAAAAGACGTTTAGCAATAAAACGGAAGATTTGTGTGAATCAGTCAAATCAAGAAGGAGCTATGCATACCCGTGTGTTGAAAGAACTGAAAGCCATGAGAGCTCACGAATCCAACTGAAAACCACCCGCACGATTTTTAGACCTTCGCTCCTTTTTCTGGGAACTTTCCACGTCCAGGATGGGAGATTTTCACTTAGCAGTAGTAGGATTCCTCAACAGTGGATGTTCCGCTAAAGTTGCAGAGGAAGGCTTGCCACGAGAATTTTCCACAACATCACTCACGAATCCGTGGATGGAAATAAACTCATCTTGCCAGAACTTGTTGTACCTAGGGGCTGTCACTGGACTTCGCTCTGGGAGAAGAAAAGGAAAGCTTTTACCTGGCGCGAGAACACTGGCATTGAGAACAACTGGTAACAGTTCTTCCGGAGCAACCGACTGACGAATAAATGGGACCCCGTGGTCAAAACCCATATTCTGAGCCACCCTGTCAATATTATAAGGGACCGCCTTGCAACATCCCTGGAAGAAAGATGGCACGTGTCCAGGGATACAACTTCGCATAAATACGACCTCTCCAATGCTCATATTTTCTCTAGCAGAAAGCAAAGTCAAGTTCGGAGCAGCGACGAAAGTGTTCGGCTGAACTATGGACGCATGGACTGGAGCCCAGGGACGAAAACTAACGGCATAGGCATTGTAAAGAGAGTCGATGAGATTTGATCTAGATTTTGGGCGCTTATTCGACCAGCGCAGTATTCTGGAGCCACCACAAGACTCAGGAAGTGGAGCCGACGGTTTGGGAGCATATTTTGCGAAATTCTCCCACAACCATGCTTGGAGAAAAGCGACGTAAACATACGCGTCCACTTTCATATAACCATGTGAAGTGTACATGTTTGCGACCAGATGATCCAGATGGGTATACACAGAACCAAGAAACAAGCCACCAATAGGAAGAACAACGCCTTTCGCCAGTTTGATGGCAAATTTAATAAGCTCCTGTCTTATCTTTTTCTTACCATAACCGTCATCAAAAATATCTCTGGACAGCCACAGAGCTAAAAATGCAGCAACATGGAGTGTATCATCTAGCACTAGATCCGACTCCGGCTCATCAGGGAACCATTCAGACACCCACCAGATATAGAAGCACTTCGTCTCGTAGTCCTTCCGAGTAAATCCTCTTGACTTCTCGAAAAGAGTGGCACACATTTCTTCTTCATCGTCGGAAAACGTGATATCAAGATTCCCTGTTATGGGAAGGTTCAGTAAGAAGGCTACACTCTCTAAAGAAATAGTCATTTCACCCCACCTACATATGGCGGTGTGAGTATCTGGACACCATCGGGAGACAAAGGTGATCAAGCCCGCGATGTCTTTCCTAATTTGAAGTGTTGCAGAATCCATGAAAGCTCCAATGATTTGCTCCTTGGTCAAATTGGCCCTCACACAGTCTTGACTTATCATGAATTGCATCCATTTATCAAAAGAGCGCAATGGACTCTGACAGATTTTGAAGTCGATGGGAGAAGCAGGATACTCTTTTCTCTGAAGGCAAAACCGCGTTACGCGCCCCGGTCGAACCGACTGGACCTCTCCTTCATTTTTTGAACCAGTCAGAAGGATCGCCACATACTTGGGATGGGTTTTCCTCGGTGAAGAAGACTTCGCAAAAAATTCATCATCCGTGTTTGGGTTGGAGTTACCAACGTTCTTCAATATGGTGGCGGGACTTTTCTCAGGTGACATCTTAACAAAATTCCTTATGCTTTTGAAGTAACTACAACGAAGCAAAACGAAGAATTACTACTTTGGAGAAAAACATACATAGAGTTTTATCAAAATCGGTTATGACAACAACACATTTGCTAAGGAAATTTCTCTTTGGCCATGCGTCATGACATTCACGACTAAAGGAATGGGGACTGATGCTTGCTCAACGAGATGCACGTGATGCGGTGGGAAGTACGCTCTTGGCCGAAACTAGACAATGCCGCGGAAAGTATGACCTCGGCCAAGTTACGCTTAGTCATGGGAAATATGCTCGCGGCCCAAAAGGGGAATGTTTCCACCACGGAAACTATGCACACGATCACAAGAGGAAAAAAGAGAAGAAACGTTGGAACACATACCTGTAGTGTGCTCGCCTACTTCTCTGATTTGCTACTGACGCGGAGGCGTGGAAACAAAGCCAATGTTATAAAAAATAAAAGATGTGCGACAACTTTTATATACATATTACTTTTGGATCTTTGGTAGAAGAAGGTTTCCTTTTATAAGCGCAACACTTTTGGAATTAGGATGGAGGAAGGTGTCTTGTTTAAACTATGCATGGAAAAGGCAACCGGGCCCGCGGAGGCAACGCTCCATGGCGCCACCAATCCGCGGCCAAGACAATGCCATCATCTCCGCGCCTATCCAGTACTATCTCCGCACCCAAGCCTTCCGCTCCCAAGCCAATGGCTCCGCGCCAAGTCATCTCCACGTCCAAGCCAAGCCAGCAACTCCTCGGCCATTCCGCGCCATCTTCCATGCCAAGATAGCACTACGCCAATGCTCCACGACCATTACAAGATAGCCGCGCCATCTGCCATGCCAAGATAGCCGCGCCATCCGCTACTTCGGCTAGCCTCCCATCCGCTACTTCAATCTAGCAGTGCCATCCGCAGCCCAAGTCAACTCCAACCGCATCCTAGCCGATGCCCTAGCCAGCAGCGCCACGAGCCATTCCTTAACCAGTAGCCAAAGATGTCGCACTGGTGCCAACGACCCATGGCCAAGATGAATCTATGCAAAATCCGCCAGCACAAGGATCACAAATTTCTCATGCCTTCCACTAAAGGTTAGTTGAATTTTCTTGTCGATCTCTTCACGTCTTGCTCTCTCGATTTTACTCTTGTTTGTCACCGTCTCATGCTTACCCCGCAACAATGCCACTGTTACGTGATAAGCAGGGGACTTAATATTGATGGTGGTTTTTAGCTTAGGGTTAAAATCGTAAAACCTTTCATCTGATGTGACGTTACTCTGCAAGGAAGCGGTGCTGCGAGTACTAACCTCTCCACCAACATATTTATTGAGCCGCTCAATATACTTTTATCCATAACACTCTGTAAATTTCGTCACCTCGCCAATACAAGACCCACTGAGTATTTTCCTATGCTATGTTCCCCAGCAGAACCCTTAAATCGGTATTGCATGACGGATTTATGTTCACTCGCAGCGGAGTAGCATGAACCTCCAAGTACCAAAGTTAAGGCCATCACACAAAATGCTCAGACAGAAAGCAGACTGCATTCTGTAGATAAGGATTTTTGTGTCGCAACATACAAAATCCAGCAAATTATTGTGATAACTCACAAAGAACTCATAAACTCGACTAATTTGCAAAATTAGGGTTTCGCACCCCGCGCAGTATACTAGACCCCGTTGGTCGAAACTATGCTTAGCCAAACTAGGAAACCAAATCCGCCACAACGCACTAAAAGTGTGGCCGCGCCCTAGCATGCCGGCTCTCTTTCCATCGACCAATCAGGTCGCCTTAAACTCGCCACGCGCACTAGAAGAGTGGACGCGCCCTAGCTTGCCGGCCCCCTACTTTCATTGACCAATTAGGTTGCTCCAAACTTGCCGCCGCCTCAAAATAAGACGCCATACTAAGTCGGCTTCCCAAAAGCGCCAACTTCCCAGAACGCGCCAACATGCCGCACGCACATGCCGCGCATGCCAGACGCGCATGCCAAATGTGAATGCTGCACGCACATGCCATACACGCACGCCAGAAGCGCATGCCAAATACGCCACTGCCAATTAAAGATATCCATGATCGACGACTACCTTTCCTCCTGAGATGCAATCTCAGCCATCCAAGTTCACCACCAAACTAACATGGCTTGTGGCAACTTTTGAGCGACCATGACGCCAAACCCTAAACTAGCACGTCGTTGTGCCACGGCTATTGGCACGCCACCGTGCCATAGATACTAGCACGTCGCTATGCCACGGCTATTGGAACGCCACCGTGCCATGGCTACTAGCACGTCGTTATGCCACGGCTACTGGCATGCCACCATGCCACAGCTACTAGCACGTCGCTATGACATGGCTACTGGCACGCCATCGTGCCATAGCTACTAGAACGTCGTTATGCCACGGCTACTGGCATGCCACCATGCCACAACTAATAGCACGTTGCTATGCCATGGCTACTGGCACGCCACCGTGCAATAGATACTAGCACGTCGCTATGCCAAGGCTACTGGCATACTATGACATGGCCCAACAGTGAAGCGCCACATTGGCGCGTTATTGAGAATGTAGCCTGGAAGATGGAGCTGCACATGCCGACAGTGTAGCGCCAACATGGATGAGACAAGAAAGGCTACATGACAAATGCAATACGGCGCGATAGTGTTGCATATCATTATTCAGAGTTAGCCCAGCTCAAGAGAAGAGTAAATGATGAAATGCAAAGTCATGGAATGACTTTGACATCGTTCCAAGCACTGGCTAAGACTTGGATGATGCATATGCAACAATGGCGTTGCCAAATACGCCATTGGTAATAACTGTTCGCCAAAAGAGATGCATATGAAGCATGAAGCTGAACTAGGCAAGTCAAGATTCAAGTGGCATGGTATTTGGATGTTGGCATCCAAATAAGCCAAGTATGCAAGTGGCATGTACTTGGTAGACATGCAAGTGGCATGTTGCATTACCATTGCCAAATGTTTGGCAGAGGCCAAGAGTGAGTGAAGCGTAATCATTGTTAAAGGCTTGACAAGAGTGCAAGCTGAGTTGCACGAGCATGCCAAACAGTTGCATGGCCAGAGTTGCACGTTGCGATGCTACGGGACTTGACTTTAAGTGTCAGATGTGTGTGTGTGTGTGCATCACAAGCATGCTAAAGCGTGTGAGAAAGTTAGAGATGGTTATAAAGGAGCTTTGTAACCGAGTTTGGCATAGCCTAACCGTCTGGGACAAGTGTGGCGTCGCTGTGAAGGCCAGCACTAAAGTTAGCAGTTAAAAAGTAAAAATGGCGGTTAGGGAACTGCCCATGGACAGATGGTTGTTCATGGGGCGTGCAAGTGAGCTGCATACGGACTGGCCCTGGTTTCTTGACATTATAAATAGCCAGAGAAGCCTTACAAATCAGGTTGTTCACGAGTTCAATAGTTCGAGTGCCGAGGAACCATATTGCAGTAGAGAGTGAGTTTGTTGTAGGTTTAGAGAATAAGCTTGTAAGTCCATTGGTTGGACGATTTTGTATCTTCCCCTTAAGCTAATAAAAGTGAGTTGTTGGCTTATACATTTGGCTTTGGTTTACTGTTTATTTGATTATACTCCCCCAATTCTGTGATGAATAAACATGGCAAGAACCTCTTTTTAGTATGGGCTACATTGTTTGGTAGGGAAAATCTGAGTAAGACTTCCGTTGCATACACTTGGTAGAGCTGGATGATTGCACTGGTGCAATCTTATAAGGCTGAAATACAAGTAGGTGATAAGAGACCACTGAACCATTGTATTGTCGGGTTATACCTTCGCGAAAAATTGCTTGGAGCATTTGAAGGCGTGACAATACGGGTATCAGAGCACAAATTGCTCTGTTTTGGCTTTGTGTTGGAAGATTTTCTCTGTTTTGCTCGAGTTTAGTTGCTGAAATTGCAAGAGATAATGGCTGGTAAGAAGAGTACGTTGGATGCCTTAACTGATAGGGTAACAGACTTGGAAGACAAGATTGGCGATGAGGTGCGCCATTCTAACAATGCTAATTATAATGCAACGGTGTTGGCTCGCATTCAGGCTCTTGATGAGTACGCTGCTGATATGCTGGAGTCAAACCAAGAAGAAACTAAGAAGCATACTGATTTGGAAGGCCAAATAAATGTTGTTAAGACCATGTTCACAGGATCCTTGAAAGAACTAACTGATGAGTTAAGTGTCTTGAGGCGAATGTTGGGTGTAATTGGGTCAGATCAAGCTACTGCGGGTGGTAGTGGCAGTGACTTTACAAAGATTAAAGTCCCAGAACCTAAGGAGTTTTCTGGAGCAAGAGATGCGAAGGCATTGGATAATTTCATGTGGGATATGGACCAATACTTCAAGGCCGCCGGAACCCCGGAAGAACAAAAGGTTACTCTCGTCAGCATGTACCTGGAGGGTGATGCGAAGTTATGGTGGAGAACTAGAACTGATGATGACCTTACTGCTGGTCTTCCAGGCATCGTGACATGGGATGTCATGAAATAATAATTGAAGAGTCAATTCTTACCAAGCAATGCTGCTTGGCTAGCCAGGGAGAGATTGCGTAAGCTGAGGCATACCGGTACACCACGGGGATACGTGAAAAAGTTCTCGTCTCTGATGCTAGACATTCACAACATGTCGGAGGAAGACAAGTTGTTCAATTTTACATCTGGTTTGCAGCCGTGGGCTCAGGCTGAAGTGAGAAGGCAGGGTGCCAAAGACCTACCTTCAGCCATTGCAATCGTGGACAGCCTTGCTGATTTTAGGTCAGTCAATACCTCAACTGATGCTGATAGGAAGGTCAAGGACAAGAAAAACCAGAAGTGTAAGGATAAGGATAAGAAAATTTCTGAGGCCAAGGAGAAAAGCTATCAAAGGGATGATAGTTTGGAAGCGAAGAACAAGGCTAGTGGTTGTTTCTTATCCAAGAGTCCTCAACTTGCGCGTGATTGTCCAAAGAAAGAAAAATTATCCGCAATTGTCTCTGAGTGTAGTGGTGACACAGAAGAAGCTGATTAAGTGGAGCATGTTAATCCTATTCAGCTGTGCAACATAGTAACACAAACGGAAGCAGTACAACATGGGCTGAGTGGCGCTGGCCTGGTTTATGTGAAAGTTGGCATACACAATCATCATCTTTGGGGTATGGCAGATACAGGTGCGTCGCATACTGTTATGAGCTTGTCAATGGCAGAGTACTTCGGTTTGGAAGTATATCGGACTGATCACTGCATGAAGACAGTGAACGATCAATCAAGGGGATGGCAGTGGCGAATGTTGAAGTTGGAGAATGGCTTGGCCAGATCAGTATAATGGTGATGCATCTCAATGATTTCGAGATGAATCTTGGTAACAACTTTTTCAAAGAAGCAGAGGCAACAATGATGCCTCACCTTGGCGGGATTTTCATACAAATTCCTAGTGCACCTTGTTTCGTGATAGGTGTAGGGAAAGTTAGTCTGGTTGACATGAAGTGCGACAAATGGAAGGCAAGTGAGTTTTCTCCTGTCCGCTCGTTCGAAGAAAGCTTGCTGAGATTCATATGGAATTTGGATATCCTATGGATCTTAGCATCCATTGTTCGTCATGATTAGCGTGTGTATGAATCAGGGGCCTTGCATTGTTGTTTGCAAGTGCCTGAACCTGCAAGGTTGCTGAAGTATGGAGACTTTGGCATATTATCTGTTTGTTGTTTCTGTTTTCAAGTTAAGTTGGGTGTTGCTAATTTTATGGTCTTTGGAGATAACACACTTTTGTTGGTGTATTTGCTTTGGTAATGTATTTTCTTTCAGTAAGTCCGAGTGTTATCCAGTGGTGTAGTGGGAATGGTCCCTATGTTTCTTGTGTAAGGCTAGTGTAATGAATGAAGGAGGTGTTTAAGCAAAAACCTTGTCTCTTTTTGCTTAATGTAAAGCTAATTTCATTAAGGAAGCACTACAAGTATACTTAGCCAAAGTATACAATAAGAAACGCTGAAAGCAACACCAAGCAAGAAGTAAAGTTGGTAGCATAAGCGAGTTTGCTGTTGGGAGAGTTACGTAGAAGTGCAACAATATTTGGCAACGATAGCATGGAGTAACACAACAAGAATGAAGATGTAGGTCCATCTAGCATATGAGTTAAGATTAACTCATAGTGAGGAAGAACATGATGTTGTTTTTCCGCTACATTAAAGGGTAGCAGTTTGAAAGAACAAGTGAGGCCTTGTTGGTTTCAAAGGTGCGTGAAGAGGAACTTAGTCTAGTGAGACAACCGTAAAAAACCAGGTTTCCTAAGTCATGGCTAATGTCATGCATTTTAGTCGAGTTTGCACAAAGAGTGTTGCAAAAAGATTGAAGAACAATTAGTCTACAGTAAGGCCTGTTGAATTGCAAGAGTGCAATGTCAGTCGGAATTGAAGGAAGTAAGCTAAGTTATGCATATCAGGGTGATATGTTGGCTGTTTGAAGTGTACACTTAAGCATGGAATGGCATGAAGAAAATATTTGTGATGCGGATGCGATCGAATGAGGACCATTGGTTTAGGGTTAGCCAAAATATTAGTAATGTCGATATTTCAGAAAGAGTTCTGAAAATGCATGGCGCGATAGATCACAAAAGCATTTTGGGTGTTGAGATGTGAATGAAGTGGAGAATGAAGCATAGTAGATGATGCGACAATGAAGCTGAAAATTCATAGGCTTAATGGCAAGGCATACAAACTAAGTGGCGGAGTTAAGTACTAGGCAAAGGAGGTTTGGCAAGGTTAAAGGCCAAACAAAGTTGCTAATTTCTGAGAAGCACTCAGATGCGTACAAAGCCAAGGAAAGTTCAGTAGAGTCTGAAATGATGTTGCATTCAACGAGGATGTTGAATGTATTGGGTGGGGGAGGTCTATGACATGGCCCAACAGTGAACGCACAGTGACGCGTTACTGAAAATGTATCCTGGCAGATGGAGCTGCACATGCCGACGATGTAGCGACAACATGGCTGAGACAAGAAAGGATACTTGACAAATGGAATACGACGCGATAGTGTTGCATATCCTTATTCAGAGTTAGACCAGCTCAAGAGAAGAGTAAATGATGAAATGAAAAGTCATGGAATGACTTTGGCATCGTTCCAAGCACTGGCCAAGACTTGGATGATGCATATGCAACAATGGCGTTGCCAAATACGCCATTGGTAATAACTGTTCGCCAAAAGAGATGCAAGTGATGCATATGAAGCATGAAGCTGAACTAGGCAAGTCAAGACTCAAGTGGAAGTATTTGGATGTTGGCATCCAAATAAGCCAAGTATGCAAGTGGCATGTTGCATTACCATTTCCAAATGCTTGGCAGAGGCCAAGAGTGAGTGAAGCGTAATCATTGTTAAAGGCTTGACAAGAGTGCAAGATGAGTTGCACGAGCATGCCAAACAGTGGCATGGCCATAGTTGCTCGTTGCGATGTTACGGGACTTGAGTTTAAGTGCCTGGCGCAAGTGTGTGTGCATCACAAGTATGCCAAAGCGTGTGAGAAATTTAGAGACGGTTATAAAGGAGCTTTGTAACCGAGTTTGGCATAGCCTAACCGTCTGGGACAAGTGTGGCGTCGCTGTGAAAGCCAACACTAAAGTTAGCAGTTAAAAAGTAGAACTGACGGTTAGGGAACTGCCCATGTACATATGGTTGTTCATGGGGCGTGCAAGTGAGTTGCATACGGATTGGCCCTGGTTTCTTGGCATTATAAATAGCCAGAGAAGACTTCCAAATCAGGTTGTTCACGAGTTTAATAGTTCGAGTGTTGAGGAACCATATTGCAGTAGAGAGTGAGTTTGCTGTAGGCTTAGAGAATAAGCTTGTAAGTCCATTGGTTGGACGATTTTGTATCTTCCCCTTAAGCTAATAAAAGTGAGTTGTTGGCTTATATGTTTGGCTTTGGTTTACTGTTGATTTGATTAAAGTCCCCCAATTCTGTGAAGAATAAACATGGCAAAAACTTCTTTTTAGTATGGGCTACATTGTTTAGTAGAGAAAATCTGAGTAAGACTTCCGTTGTATACTCTTGGTAGAGCTGGCTGATTGCACTGGTGCAATCTTATAAGGCTGAAATACAAGTTTTTTCTTATAGGTGATAAGAGATCACTAAACCATTGTATTGTCGGGTTACACCTTCGCGAAAAATTGCTTGGAGCATTTGAAGGCGTGACACATGCCACCATGCCACAGCTACTAGCACGTCGCTATGCCACGGCTACTGGCACGCCACTGTGCCACAGCTACTAAAACGTCGTTATGCCACGGCTACTGGAATGCCACCATGCCACAACGACTAGCACGTCGCTATGCTACGGCTACTGGCATGCCACCATGCCACAGCTACTAGCACGTCGCTATGCCACGTATACTGGCATGCCACCATGCCACAACTACTAGCACGTCATTATGCCATGGCCACTGGCATGCCACCATGCCACACATAACAACCTACTACATGTTTTCCAAGAAAACACTCGAGACATTAAAACATGTCACAAACTGGGGGATACTCAACATGGTATTGGTCTGGCGGTTTACAGCGTGCGGCGTGCAATACGCCCGTTACAAGAAAGTGTCATGAAGTAGGGAAATTAGTGGTGGTAAAATTAACGGTGTAACCAATTCATTTCCTTCATCATGGAAGCATAATGACTGACGGTTACACGAATTCACTTCCCTCATCATGGAAGCATAACGCCTCACGGTTACACGTTACTATTTTATTCCAGCACTCAAACGTTTCCACTTCCTACGAGACTAGGGTACGTTTTGTTACGACTTGTATAAATAGGTCTCACCTATTTTCACCAAACAACAAGTTTTGGTCAGGAGAACAACACCACATCTTGAAATCACCCGGTACCTTTCCATTCAGCTCACCGGTTCAATTTTCTGATACAAGTCACAAAACGCCCACACTTCCAGAATCAACTATTCTGGTCTCAACACTTTCTTCATAAAACTTCTCTCCCTAAGACCAACCCTTTTCCTTCACTTTGTGACCGAAGCAAGCCTGGAACGACCGTTTCTTGGCTTAGGTCAGGATTGTACAGATTGATCTCTCAAATCAAAAGTACTCCCGTGGAGTACATTGTTTAGGGTTTAGACTAGTTTCTCACCCACACACAAGAAATTACCAAAATCAGCAGAAACGGTTTTCACCCACAAACAACTATATAATGATACTATGACACTGTATAACAATGATTGAGAACTCTTGTTTTCTCGTTGTTATAACTACGGATTTTCATCAACGATGATGCTGAACTTACAACCTTTGGGATCATTGGAGTACCTGGAAAGGTGACGAATATTTCGAGTAATGTTGAAGATTAGGCATGTGGAATAGGAGCTACAAAAGTTATTTCATTTATTTTTGTATTCCATATGTATTGATAGTTGTGTCACTAAAATTGACAAAGGGAGAGATTATTAGAGCATTACTCGGTCGAACTCGCATGCGTTGCTATCTCAAGCATGTTTGTCAATGTTAGTGATCAAAACTATAAGTCTTGATTTCTAGTCTACTATAGCTAAGTCTTGGACTAGGATAGAAAGTGTAGTTGAGCTCAAGAACTCCATGGCAATCATCATACAAGACGAAGGACTACTCAAGGAACTGGTGGATCTTCATCGACTAAAAGGTATGTGGAGACTTGAACTTATCTGTCACCCAAAGTCTATCTACTCTATCTCCTATTCGGAGACAAAAGTCGTTTTGCTGTATAGACTTTGATTATACACATTTGCTATTTCGATTCGAGTTTATCTCGCCTATCTATTTCTCTAAATATGTGTTGGTAAGATTTTGCTTTGGACAAGTTCATCTTTACCTAGTGACGAAAGTCATGTTATGTTTTAATCACTTTGAAAATTGCTCTGACAAAAAATGATTTGTGAATAATAATTAATAACGTTCTCTGAGAATGTTTCAATGATTGAAATGAGAGTTTAGATTATATAACCAATGATAGATATAAGCATTGTATGGTAACACATATATGTATAAGTCATTTTTCCTTGAACCGAAGTTTGCGAACTTTATTGATCAAGTGAACCAGAATAGTGACGTGAGCTAAGTCCGCGATCTCAGTCCGCGAACTGATGGACACATTTTTGTGTCCGTTTTGTCTCGATTTTATATATTGATAGTTCTCATTTTTGTACTTATTATGGTGTTTTATGTGTGTGTAGGTATTTTGTCCAATAAACATTTTTGGAAAAATCGGCTCGAAAAGTTGTCGAAAAGCGCACTCGGAGGGCACTTGCTATTCGGACTCTCACTATGGATAAGGGGTACCCGAATTACTAAGGGGCACCCTCAGGACAGCTTCTATTCGCACCCCTACTCTGGATAGGGGGCAACCATCTTCATTATTTGAATTCTGGTTTTTGGCGGGAAAACAAACCCAGCTTGCATATTAGGGTTCGCATTCTTGGGAAGATTTAAGGAGATTCAATCCCGGATTTTTGGTGGGCTGAACTTCCTATAGCATAACAGGGTCGCTGTGATCAGTTGGACCGAACCAGTTGGGATAGATAAGCCGGGAGAAGAAGACAGAGGAGGTGGAAAGTTTTACCGGGTTCTGTTAATGACTAAGGCCAGTTTTAGTCGGAGTTGGACGTGCAAATGGATTGGGATTCATTAGATTCGTTAAAACATGGTTGGAACCATCTTTGGATTCGAGAAAATAGGTTCATATCTTCGGTTTTAAGGAAACATAGGCTTGGAAAAATACACGGGATTTTTGATGATATTGTTGGAAGTTAGGAGAGAATTTTACGTTGGGTTGGATGAATCTAGTCTTGTTCGAGTCCTGAGAGAGTTTTGGAGGACTTGGAAAGCTCAGAAACGCGTAAATAAGTCGGCAGAAAGAAGAGAAAAAAGAGGGAAAGTCCGTGACTTTCAGTGGAAGAATAATCAAGATTTTTACGGGATTAAGCTGACCTGTTGGCTATATAAGGGTTGCTGAGAGTCACAAATGGGGTTACGAAGTTATTGGAGCAGTTGTAGAGAACTTTAGAACACCACAGAGCTGAGAAGATCGAGTTGCAGGAAAATAATATTTCTGCTGCTGCTGCTGAAGAACAAGTGTTGAAAATAAGAACAACGTCTCAAATTTGAAACAGTGCTACGGTGATTTCTCTGTAACAGTCAGTCCATTGTAACAGCTGTTTTGTAACGCCGATACACTGCTTCAAACAGTCTGTTTTATTGTTTCTCATCCTTTTAATCATCTTTTGAACCGTAAAACAATATTTTGAGATCATGATTAATATGAGGAGATAAACCCCATTGTTGAGACGATAGAGGAATCTATTTTTCCAACAAGAAGCGGTATATTCTTATTTATCTATTTATTTGCCTTGATCGGAAATTGTTTGAATGATTTTTATTAAGCAATTGTTATTTCTTTTGATAGAGCATACTTGGACTTAGGTTTTTGATGTTCTATGCTTCGGATTTACACTTGTTATTTTGAGAATCTACTTGTTGCAATAGTTTAAAATCAAATTGAACGAGAAAATTGCATGAATATAAATATTGGGTTAAATCGCTTTGAACTTGGAAAATAGTGGAATCTTAGCCTCAATGTTCTTTTAATATTGATATCAACTTTTTCAGTGTTTGATATAATTATTAGTGATTTCTCTATAGTTTTGAATTTAAGTCTAAAAAAAATCCTTTACAAGTTCGAGAATCGAATCATTTTTACTTATCACTATCACAATCACACCAATTTTTGGCGCCGCCGACGCGGACTTGTTTTTAGGTTAGGGTTTTAGATTTATTTTAGGTTTTTTCTTTTGTTTTTAGTTTTTTTTTAAATTATTTTCTTGTTCTATTTTACGTTTTTGGGTATTTGTCTATATATTGCAGGTTTTGAATCAATAAGAAATTGGAGACTAAAGACCTTGGGTATTAAAACAAGAGACAAAGCGAAAAGAACGGAAAATAAGACAATTTTTATTTTGATTTTGATTTTTTTAGGTTTTTATTTTTATGATTTTTAGAAACTGTATTAGGGTTTATTTTTAATTTTGTAATTTTTCTTTTTATTTTTGGACATTTTGGACATTTGGACACTTCAGGACACTATTTTTATTTTTATTTATTTTTACCCTACAGAAGGGTGGTTTAAATATAAGTTGTTTGCAGAGAAGGAGGACAATTACGATATTATCTCTGCACCTTGGGTTCGTACACTGACATCGGAGTCAGTGGCCCGAGTCGATTACAACCGATTCATCCCCCGTCTGGAACAGGAGGTAACATTCTGAACACTCGCGAATATCCTGTCAGCGAGTTACTGGACTCCTTCGTAATGCTTATATGTTGAGTACTGAATACAAACATTTATTTTTCTAGTAAAGGGCAAGGCCTGGCCATATAAGATAAGGGTTCGGATTTCATCACCGTTCTCTTCTTGCCCGCCTTAGGAAAACGATACCAAACGCGAACCCAAGCTTAAAATTTTGACTAGAACGAGACCGATAAGGTAACGAGCTTGTAGGAAAGTCGTTCAAAAGGACTGTATTGGATATCTTATTAGATTAACTCGTTCTTTAGAGGTTTGCTAAAATTGTACCTAGTTGCCTTTCGGAAGATTAGAAGCTGGTTAAGAAACAATCTAAGTGGAGCCATCATGATTTTTGTTTGCTAGAAATCAATAGGTTTGATTTGGTTGAGTCAGCCTTGTTTTGTGATTGCATATAATCCCCTTCCTTATTCTTTTGCATGCCTGAACGTGAAAGAGACGCCCTAGGTAGATTTGTTAAAAATAAACCTAGTAGTTCTAAGCGTCTCGATTACCTCAATTTAGAAAGTCCGATTTTTGAACGTCCACCTTTTACTGAGGAGAGAATCCCTGTAGAGCCAGAAATGGCAACTTTGAAAGATTTGTTGAACCCGACTAGGACTACTCGTGTATCAAGTTAGCTGAAACAGAAGCAAATTATGAACTTAAACCTGGGACCTTACAGCTACTCCCAATCTTCTTAGGAAAAGAAAATGAAAACCCCTATTTCCATGTTAGGGACTTTGAGGAAATTTGTAGTACCCTAAATATTAGAAACCTTGATGATGATGCTTTGAAACTTAGGTTATTCCCCTTTTCCCTAAAAGATAAATCTAAATCGTGGCTATATAGTTTGGCTTCCGGGTCCATTGAAACATATGAACAACTTACATCTGCCTTTCTGAACAAGCTTTTTCCTAGGCACAAAACATCTTCTATTAGGACGCAAATCTGCACATTTTCTCAACAGGAGGGAGAATCTTTGTATAGGTATTTGGAGAGGTTCAATGATCTATTAGCCCAATGTCCTCATCATGGTTTAGAAAAGGTTAGGTTAGTTCAGATCCTTTATGAGGGTTTAGATTATTCCACTACAACCACAGTAGAATCTATGTGTACAGGTGGGTTTGAAAACCAAACAGTTGATGAGGCGATGACATATTTGCATGAAATCGCCGAAAAGACCCAACAATGGGAAAATAATAGGAAACCCCAGAAAACAATTCTTCTAGGAGGAAACGTTAATAGGGTAGAAGGAGGCTATGAATGAGATGCCAAAATTGATGCTATAGCGAAAAGGTTAGAAGCTTTAGAAGTGGGTCACACTAGTGGTATATTGGATCCTTTTTGGGAAGGCCAGCATAATGAAGAGCAAGCCAATGCTCTCTATAATAAGACTAGATTTGATAACCATCAAAAGTTTGACCCATATTCAGAAACCTATAATCCTGGTTGGAGAAACCATCCGAACCTTTCGTGGTCTAAGGGCCAGAGTCAAGGTCAGTTTAGTAATTCTAATGCTCCCCCAAGTTTTGGCTATACTAAGAATTCTTCAGGACCAGCTCAGTTTCAGAATTCAGATAAGAAAATTCTAAGCTTAGAGGAGTCTCTCAACTTGTTAACTCAGCAAACTGCAAAATTTCAGCTATTAGTAGAAAAAAGTCTACAAGCTAGTAACAGGATAGGACAAGAAAATAGTCAGGCTATTTCCGAGTTAAAAACCCAGGTTGGTCTGATAAATGAGTCCTTGAGAGAAAGAGGTAAGTTTCCTAGTCAAACATTACCCAATCCTAGAGGAGTTCATGAAGTAGGTGCAAAACCATAGAATCAGTTGAATGCTATTAGAACCCTTAGAAGTGGTAGAGTAGTAGACAATCAGGTAACCATGCCCGATAGTGAACATACTGTAGTTCACCCCTCAGGATCACCACTAGATGAGGGGACTGGTAAAGTTTCTGATGATGCGAATTCGGTTCCTGAGAGGTCTGATTCTGTGCCTAGAGCCCCATTTCCCCATCTCTTAGTACCAACAAAGAAGAAATCGAACTTTAATGACATATTGGAGGTTTTTAAGCAAGTTACCATAAACCTTCCTTTATTAGATGCAATTAGGCAAATTCCTGCTTATGCCAAGTTCCTTAAGGATATGTGTACGCGAAAGCGAAAACATAGCGTCCATAAGAAAGCCTTTTTAGCTAGTCATGTAAGTTCAATCATTCAGAACACCACAACTCCAAAGTACAAAGACCCAGGTTCCCCTACCATTGCTTGTACAATAGGTAAACACCGGGTAGAAAAAGCTTTACTTGACTTAGGAGCCAGTGTGAACTTACTGTCGTACAATGTGTACTTACAGTTAGGACTTGGTGAAATGAAACCTACTCAGATGACACTGCAGTTAGTTGATAGGTCTGTTAAAATTTCTCGAGGTGTTATTAAGGATGTTCTTATTGAGGTCGACAAGTTTATTTATCCAGTGGATTTCGTGGTCCTAGATACCCAACCTGTCCCTGACCCAGAGAACCAGATACCTGTGATTTTAGGTCGCCCATTTTTAGCTACGTCTAATGCGATCATTAACTATCGAAATTGTGTGATGAATTTATCTTTTGGTAATATGACTATGGATATGAACATTTTTAATGTAAGTAAGCTACCTTATGAGCTAGATGACACATGTGTTGAAGAGGTGAACATGATAGAAGCCTTAGTTCAGGAGTCATTACCAAACATTTTGTCTGAAGACCCATTATAAAGTTGTATATCCCATTTTGGTTTAGATTTTGATGACGATAGCACTATTGAACAAGTGAATGCTCTGTTAGATTCTACCCCTGTGTTAGACACTGATAGATGGAAATCTAGGTTCGAACCGTTACCAGTTTCTGAGACTACCTTCATTCCTTCTTTAGAAGAGCCTCTTAAGTTGGACCTAACCCACTACCCGACACTCTAAAGTATGTGTTTTTAGTCCCATATGAGACTTTACCTGTGATTGTAGCTTCCGATTTGGATAGTGATCAGGAAAGTAGGCTAGTTAAAGTACTTCAAGACAATAAGGAAGCTTTAGGGTGGACTATAGCATACATTAAGGGTATAAGTCCTACTGTGTGTATGCATCAGATTCATTTAGAAGAAGACTCCAAACCTTCTAGGGAGATGCAACGTCGATGGAACCCTAATGAAAGAGGTAGTTCGAAAAGAGGTGCTTAAGTTGTTATATGCAGGTATTATCTACCTGATTTCAGACAGTAAGTGGGTCAACCCCGTTCAGGTTGTCCCCAAGAAATCAGGTATCACTATAGTCCAGAATGATAATAATGAGTTAATCCCAACCCGAGTGACCATGGGATGGCGTGTCTGTATCGACTAAAGGAAATTGAACAAGGTCATAAGGAAGGATCACTTTACCCTTCCTTTTATCGACCAAATGCTAGAGAGATTAGCTGGACATAGTCATTATTGCTTCTTAGATGGCTACTCTGGTTATAATCAGATCGTTATTTCCCCAGAAGACCAAGAGAAAACCACTTTTACCTGTCCCTTTGGTACCTTTGCGTATAGACGCATGACTTTCGGGTTATGTAATGCCCCTGCGACTTTTCAGCGTTGTATGATGAACATATTTTCTGATATGGTAGAACAGTTTTTAGAGGTCTTTATGGATGATTTTTTAGTGTTTGGTTCATCTTTTGATGAGTGCTTGCATAATTTGACATTAGTGTTGACTAGGTGTAAGGAAAAGAATCTAGTGCCTAATTGGGAAAAATGCCATTTTATGGTTAAATCAGGAATTGTGTTAGGGCACATCGTTTCTTCAAAGGGTATAGAGATAGATAAAGCCAAAGTTGACCTTATTAAGACTTTACATGTCCCAAAAATCGTAAAAGATATTAGGTCATTCTTAGGGCATGCAGGTTTTTACCGTCGATTCATTAAGGATTTTAGCTTGATTTCTAGACCTCTTTGCAATTTACTTGCAAAAGATGTTAAGTTTGTATTTGATGATGCTTGTTTAGAGGCTTTTGAGAAGCTTAAGAATTTACTCACTACCGCCCCCATAGTCCAGGCACCTAACTGGAACCTACCCTTTGAGATTATGTGTGATGCTTCAGATTATGCTATAGGCGTTGTGCTAGGTCAGCGAGAAAAAAAATTACTTCATGTGATTTACTATGCTAGAAAAACTCTGAATGATGCCCAAATGAACTATACAACTACCTAGAAGGAACTGTTAGCCATCGTGTTTGCCTTGGGTAAGTTTAGATCCTACGTATTAGGTTCTAAGATCGTAATCTATACTGATCATGCTGCTTTGAAATACCTTTTATCTAAGAAGGATACCAAACCTAGATTGATTAGGCGGATCCTTTTGTTACAAGAATTTTGTCCAGACATTAGAGACAAAAAGGGTGCAGAAAATGTAGTAGCAGACCACTTGTCTAGGCTAGTTGTTAGTTCCCCTAATGATTCCCTTCCTATAAGGGATAACTTTCCTGATGAACAATTGTTCTCTGTTTCCCAATCACCTTGGTATGCAAATATAGTGAATTATCTTATTACTGGTTGAATGCCTCAACACTGGGGTAAGCAAGATCGTTCTAGGTTTTTAGCCGAGGTTAAACATTTCTTTTGGGACGATCCTTATTTGTTTAAGTATTGTCCAGAGCGGATTATTAGGAGATGTGTACCTGATAGTGACCAGTCCAGTATTATCTCCTTTTGTCATGAACATGCATGTGGGGGTCATTTTAGTGCTAAGAAGACTGTTGCTAAGATATTGCAGTGTAGTTTTTACTGGCGTTCGTTGTTTAAAGACTCTCATAGTCATTGCGTTTCTTGTGATCGTTGCTAGAGGTTAGGAACCATTTCCCGTAGAAATATGATGCCTTTGAACCCTATTTTAGTGATTGAGGTATTTGATGTGTGGGGCATTGATTTTATGAGTCCATTTCCTAATTCGTTTGGTTATCTTTACATACTTGTCGTTGTAGACTATGTGTCTATGTGGGTTGAGGCGGTTCCGTGTAAAACAAATGACCACAGGGTCGTAGTTCATTTTTTGAAAGAGAATATACTTACACATTTTGGTACACCGCGAGCTATAATTAGTGATGGAAGTTCACACTTTTGTAATATACCGTTTTCTCTTTTAATGAAACAATATGGTATTACCCACAAAGTAGCTACCCCGTATCACCCACAGACTAGTGGTCAGGTAGAGGTCTCCAATAGGGAAATTAAGCGTATTTTAGAGAAAACAGTTAATCCCAATAGGAAAGACTGGTCGTCGAGGCTTACTGATGCCTTATGGGCTTACCGTACTGCGTTTAAGACACCCATTGGAATGTCACCTTATCCTTTAGTATTTGGCAAGGCATGTCACCTGCCTGTTGAGTTAGAGCATAGAGCCTATTGGGATATTAAGCAGCTAAATTATTCACTTGAAAAGGCAGGAGCTCACAGAAAGCTCCAGCTCAATGAGTTGGACGAGATTCGTAGAGATGCATACGATAGTGCTAAGGAGTATAAGAACAAAATGAAACTTGTGCATCATAGGAATATTTTACGAAAGTCATTTTCTCCAGGTCAAAAAGTTCTTCTGTATGACACTCGTTTGCATCTATTTCCCGGAAAGTTGCGCTCTCGGTGGACCGGTCCTTTTGTGGTCCGTACTGTTTTTCCTCATGACGCTATTGAGATTGAGACACCAGATGGTAGTATTTCTTCAAAGGTTAACGGTAAGCGATTGAAGCCCTTTTTAGAGCCTTTTACTACAGGTGATATTGAGGAGGTCCCTCTGGAGGACCCTTTTTACCCTTGATTGACCATCGAGGCAATTTGTATGTTGTATATTATTTTTTTAGGCTTTTGGTTACACTTCACCCAGGTACTATCTTTCCGCCTTCTCTCTTTACTATTTCCTCATGTTACTTATACTTTTGGTACTGTTCTTTCATTAGAAACATTGAGGACAATGTTAGATTTAAGTTTTGGGGTGGGGTAGAAACTTTTTATTACCTTTTTGTTAGAATAAATAAACTCCAGAGCCTAGAAATTTATGCCTATTAAGGATAACACTAACCAATCTAAGTGGATGGAAGCATTTTGGTTGTAGGAGTTGAGGAACCAATCTGATTAGATGGAAACATCTAGAAGAGTCTATTCATAAAAGCACAAAGCTCAGGTGTTAGAAAAAAAACATGGTAGTTTCGCCATATCTCATGATGGAAACATCGAAAGAATCCTGATCACTTCTTTTTTTCTTTTTACCATTGCTAGGGTGAAATAGAGTGACTGAGATACAATTAAAAAAAGAGTTGAAAAAAAAAAATCAGACCAGACCCCCAGACCAACCGGAATAAATACAATAAAGTCGACCAATGATACCCTTGTATATGCCAGCTGAGTTGACCTAGAGTTAGGATTATCGACCACTGGTTCCCTTGTATATGCCAGTGTGTTGATATTAGTCCAGACCAGTATCTCAGTCCATTAGGATAGGTTCACCTTAGTTAACATCATCTACGTTTTTCTCTACATCCATCTTCTTAATCTATCCATGTAATTGGTTGACTCCGGTTATGATGTCCAGAAACTATTTGAGTAGAGCTCTGTCACTTTATATGAATTTTAGTATGCTTGAGTGCAAAATCGTGTACAACAATTGGAATTTCACATCAGGGTACTTCCTCTTGTAGTCAATAAGTATGCCAACCAAGGAGATTCTTTAGTGCCTTCCAAGGTTCTGCGTAGATAGTTAGGGTCTGGAGTAAAGGTTTTGTGGGTATACCTATGTTAAGCCCTCCTGAGACTATAACTCGGCCACTAGGGCCACCTAGGGGTTTAAATGCTTATTGCATACGCTAAATGCAGTCGACGATGCCTGCGACAGTGACTTAGGATTTTGTTTTTATTTTATTTTATTTTTGCTCGAGGACTAGCAAATCATAAGTTTGGGGGTATTTGATGAACACATTTTTGTGTCTGTTTGTCTCGATTTTATATATTGATAGTTCTCATTTTTGTACTTATTATAGTGTTTTATGTGTGTGTAGGTATTTTTGTCCAATAAACATTTTTGGAAAAATCGGCTCGAAAAGTTGTCGAAAGCGCACCCGGAGGACACTTTCTATTCGAACTCTCACTATGGATAAGGGGTACCCGAATTACTAAGGGGCACCCTCAGGACACCCCCAAGGCAGCTGCTATTCGCACCCCTACTTTGGATAGGGGCGACCATCTTCATTATTTGAATTCTGATTTTTGGCGGGAAAACAAACCAGCATGCATATTAGGGTTCGCATTCTTGGGAAGATTTAAGGAGATTCAATCCCGGATTTTTGGTGGGCTGAACTTCCTACATCATAACAGGGTCGCTGTGATCAGTTGGACCGAATCAGTTGGGCTAGATAAGCCGGGAGAAGAAGACAGAGGAGGCGGAAAGTTTTACCGGGTTTTGTTAATGACTAAGGCTAGTTTTAGTCGGAGTTGGACGTGCAGATGGATTGGGATTCATTAGATTCATTAAAACAGGGTTGGAACCATCTTTGGATTCGAAAAAATAGGTTTATATCTTCGGTTTTAAGGAAACAGAGGCTTGGAAAAATACAAGGGATTTTTGATGATATTGTTGGAAGTTAGGAGAGAATTTTACGTTGGGTTGGATGAATCTAGTCTTGTTCGAGTCCTGAGAGAGTTTTGGAGGATTTGGAAAGCTCAGAAACGCGTAAATAAGTCGACAAAAAGAAGAGAAGAAAGAGGGAAAGTCCGTGACTTTCTGTGGAAGAATAATCAAGATTTTTACGGGATTAAGCTGACATGTTGGGTATATAAGGTTGTTGAGAGTCACAAATGGGGTTACGAAGTCATTGGAGCAGTTTTGATAGAGCATACTTGGAATTAGGTTTTTGATGTTCTATGTTTCGGATTTACACTTGTTATTTTGAGAATCTACTTGTTGCAATAATTTAGAATCAAATTGAACGAGAAAATTGCATGAATATAAATATTGGGTTAAATCGCTTTGAACTTGGAAAATAGTGGAATCTTAGCCTCAATGTTCTTTTAATATTGATATCAACTTTTTCAGTGTTTTCTATAATTATTAGTGATTTTTCTATTTTAGTTTTGAATTTAAGTCTAATAAAATCCTTCACAAGTTCGAGAATCGAATCATTTTACTTATCACTATCACAATCACACCAGGAACCCAGTCCGCGAACTGGCGGAAGTTCTCGACCCGAGAATACCTGCTGGAGTTTGTGAACTCCTTCTGGGAACTTAAGTCCGCGAACTAAGTTTGCGAACTTGAGTTGGTTATATCTAAAAACGATTATTTGTAATATTATTCATATTAACTAAGAAATGCTAAATGCAAACCGTGGCTATATAGTTCATGAACCGATTCGAGTGAATCAAATCGTTTTCTCTTCGGTTGTGTCTTGTGTAGTTACATAAGATTTCATTGCAATTGAACAACTCTCTAACTAGTTCATTTGAACTAGTTATGGTGAAGAAGAACATGGTTGATATGAAAGTGTTCATATGGCTAACCATTTGGTTAACTATTGTTGAACCCAACAAATGTTCATGTTTGGGTATGGTTACATAAACCCAAAATAGTACATTTCATTTGTGTGTAACAAGCTAAGTTTTCGATCTAATGGTTGAAAGATATTAGCTTGAATCTAATCAGGTTTACATCTAACGGTGAATATTGAATGCTTTGTTACCAAGCTAACATTGATTGCAAACCCTGACTTGAAAGACTATATAAGGGTGTAGATGGTGGATTTTCGACAAAGGCTAAATTCTTAAACTCATAATTATGCGAAGCTCTGATTCAGCAATCAGACGTGAGTATTGAGACACGAGTCTCTCATCGAATTCTCAAGGAAGAGTACTTTCTCTCAGAGTACATGTAGATATGTAGTCTCACGACTGGACAACGGCATATCTCATGAATACTGAATACTTTCAGTGATTATTTCTAAATAGCATCACGAGATGGACGGATCCTAGACAGCTTGCTCTGCTAGTATAGAGCGATAACGTCTTCAGGAACAAACAACAAGTTTACCCTGACTATATAAAGGATATGACTTATGGGCAAGCTCGTATCAGGATAATTAATGCTCCTAGACAGCTTGCTCTGCTAGTATAGAGCCACAAAGTTAATTATTCCTAATTAAAATCGTTCATATTCCATGGTCGAATCCACGACTGGTCCCATGGAATCACAATAACAGTTGTTCTGATTCTATGACCGAATCCAGAGCTTGATCTCATAGAATATCAATAACTATATTATCTCATTACTCCGATTTCATGATCTAATCCACAACCGGTCTCATAAATGGTAATAGATAAACCTTAATTACTCCAATTCTATGGTCGAATCTACGATCCCATGGAATGGCAATGCTCACCTTATTATTCTGAATTTGTAGTCGAATCTTCAGCTGATCCTATGAGTTAATAATAAACATCTTATTACTCAGTTTTGTGAATTATTTTCCACTGAATTCCACAATTAGTAATAAATAATCGATAATCGGGCGTCTGAGCTACCTCTAAGTAAGCCCCGATTCAAATGGTGAAGGTGTGTTCAACGATGATACACTAACAGTCATCGCATGAACGAGTATTTCAAAAATACAACGAAACGATGAACCTATGCAAAATAGAGAAGAAAATAATAAATAATTAAAAATATTGACCAGGGTGTTGGGAGCACGGACACATGACCGACCGACCGTGTCGTGGTCAATCCCACGCCAGTTTTATATTTTTAATGCATTTTTATTATTTTCCATGATTTGATGAAAATTCTCTCATTTTATCAAATCTCCTTCGTCTTGAGGAAACTCCTCGGTTTCATGGTACTTCCATAAATCCATAAAAAATAGTATAAAATTAAGAAAAGGAGTATGGGGCGTGACCATTGGCCAACCGACCATGCCTTGGTCCCAACCGGCCCCACACCCACGGTTCCTTAATATTTTATTATTATTATTATTATTTCTCTAATTTCATGAAAAAACTCCTTGATTTCATGGTATTTTTGCACAAATCATCAAATAATAATAAAATAAAATAAATTATGAAAACTTGTGGGACCGGGCCTTGGCCGGCCGGCCATGCCTTGGCCGGCCGGCCATGCCCCTTTGTTTTATTATTTTATTATTAGTTTTCCTTGAATTCATCAAATTCCTTGATTTCATGGTATTTCTCTCAAATTAGGAAAAATTCCCTCAAATCATCAAAATACCTAAAAATATTAAAAAATTATGAAAACTCGTGGGACCGGGCCTTAGCCGGCCGGCCATGCCTTCCACGGTCCCACACGCCCTTGTTTTTTATTATTTTAATATTTTTTGCTTCCTTGAACTCATGAAAACTCCTTCAATTCATGGAAACTCCCTAAATTCATCAAATTTCTCAAAATTCATGAATTTTTCATAAAATCATTATAAAATTAGGAAAACTCGTGGGACCGGGCTCTAGCCGGCCGGCCATGCCTTCTGCGGTCCCACACGCCCTTGTTTTATTATTTTAATATTTTTTGCTTCCTTGAACTCATGAAAACTCCTTCAATTCATGGAAACTCCCAAAATTCATCAAATTTCTCAAAATTCATGAATTTTTCATAAAATCATCAAAATATTATAAAATTAAGGAAAAGTCACCACGGGACCATGGTCACGACCGGCCGACCATGCATTGACCACGACGGTCCAAGGCCTCCTCATTCCTTATTTTATAATTATTTTTCATCATCTCATGGTGTTTTCCTCAGTTTCGTCGAAACCCTAGTTTTGGCATATTTTCTCGAATGGATGCTCAATTGCACGCCATAAAATATCAAAATTCTCAGGACTGAGACACGGACGCCTTGGGGACACGAGCACGCTATCTTGACCGACCAAGATTGGCTCTTTGGCTCACGGAAGCCGGTCCCATCAATTTTCACAGTTTTGACCTAATTTGCACAATTGCTCGTATTAGGTCCAAAACTCTCCCAAACACTTTGGATTTTCATGAAGTGATCGTCAGGCGGTCACGGGACAACCCAGGGCCGGTTTCATGACTCCATGGTCGGTCCCTCGCCTTGTCATAATTAGTTAGGTTTTCTCACCTAAGGCTCAGACGAGCATTTTCGAATAAATGATTAGACTAGCATTTAATCATTCTTTCACCAACAAATCGTCAACTCTTCAGGAGTTCTTCGTATTTGCTCACGTGAGCATATGGACACTACATGGTTGATCCACGGCCCCATGTAATCGCTCCCTCCTTCGTCCCATGGTTGAAATTCTGACGAACCATGAATTGATCATCAATTGATCAAATTAGGGTTTCTGAATCCAAGGATCATCATTCCAGATTCTAACCTTAATAATTTTATGACGACCTCATGGTCATTAATTTTATTAATTATGCTCGGTTCAATGACCAGTATTCTAATTAATATTTTTGGTACGCTGCCAATAATCCATCAGACGAGCAACACATGCTCAGACGATCAAATATTCAACAATTTATCACATGAGTAACACTTGATCAGATGATAAATATTTGTTCAAACCAAGGAGTATTGGTTCAACAATCAATATTCAACGATCCACCGAATGAGAAATACTTGCTCACTTCATCGTAAGAACTATACCTCTGTCTCATGACATGTTCAATTCACGAGTTTCAGAACATCATGTTCAACTCAACGACTACATGGACTCATCGTCCCATCAAACCACGAAGTCATCAATTGACTAACAAACCACGAGACGTCAATCGTGTCACTTGGGGGGATATCACTGAGGGTTTTGGTCTGCCGGCCTACATCACGTGTGTTCAAACACACGATGGAATGTGAGCAAGTCGTGCAATCAGTTGAAGGAATTCACGAGGTAGTGGGTGGAAAATCGACCAAGTCTCCACACGTTAAGCAACTGGTTTCAAACACGATCTCCACTTCCCCACTCCTTGATTCCATCAACTGTCACACTTCATGGAATCATGGTGTCTATAATTCCAGCAATATAAATAAGTCTCTGAATCATGATTGAAACATCATCAGCATCACCAATCTCACGTCTCATCGACAACACGAGATCATCAACTCATCAATTGAGCAACTACTCTCAATTGAGCAATTTCAATCACTCAGAGATTATCATATTCGGAATTCATATACCCACAATCTTTGATTACCATTGATTCCAAATTTCTCAGCTTCCCTCCTACAGATCAACCCATCCTCTCTTGTGACCGAATTTACTCTGGAACGGTCATTGTATTGATTTAGGCCAGAGTACTACAGATTGATCTCTCGAATCTAAAGCACCCCCTTCGCAGCGGTGCATCTGTGTGAGGTTTAACATTTCGCTCGGTTTGATGAGTCTCCTCCGTACGGTCGTCTCCTCAATTCCTTAAAAACCAGCAAATCATTTTTTCCCATCTACAGATTGGCGACCACAGTGGGAGATCATTCTCTCGGTTGCAATCTCACGATCTCACAAGATGGTTGGTCTTAGGACTAATTCAGATCAGAATATTTCAAACGGAAACATTCCTCATGTTACACCTGGCGGCATGGAGGGCAGAGGGATCCCGACTTTGGCAGAGTTGGCTCAAATCCTAGAGGTCCATACCAGGAACATGGACCTGATGAAGGAGACGATAAACCACATCCTCGACTTTCTCATCAGATTGATATCCGAGTTGGGAAGTATCTCCTCTCCAGAAGTCTCAACACCGGGGACTGGGACGTCATCTGACCCTCAAATCAACAGCTTCACCACATACAAGAAGCCGGTGGAACAAGAGGTCACACATTTGATTGAAAATCTATGCGAACTCCTGCACTTCTCCAGGGATCAGCGCACAGACACATTTTCAGCACTTAACCAGATATCATCCAGCGTACAAATAACGTCACCGACACCATCAGTTGAAGAAGTCTCCCTAGTGTCTGGACAATCGATCGAAAACATCTCTTTTGGAGAAGAAGATCGCATGACGGATGAAGGACACAACCGAGCATTGTATGTCACTGGTTTTATAAAAGGCACCGAATTTAGAAGAGCTCTTGTTTACACCGGTTCTTCCACCAACATTGTCACTATGAAGACTCTCAGGATGGCCAGATTTCCACAAGGTAAAATCGTTCGCTATCCCATCCTAATGACAGGATTTGAAGGAAGTCAAAGCCATACATATGGATATGCATACATAGATTTGAGGGTGGGGCCGATTCGATCGAAAGCAAAGTTTCATGTGATCGAACAAGAACCTGACTACCACATAATACTGGGACGCCCATGGCTCCATGATAAAAAGGTGGTTCCTTCAACGTACCATCAATGCATGAAGGCCCTGCTAGACAACAAGATCGTTCGCATTCCGGCTTCATCATCTCCTTATGCTCCCGTCTATGATACTGAGTTCCTTGAATCTCAAAAAGGCATCCCGGAACCTCCAAACAGGATTCGCAGTACTCCACTTCCAAGCTGGATGACTATCGAGAAGGTTGATAACGATCCGTCATCCTCAGCTGCTAAAATGATCAAGTCACCTACTACACCGACTAAACGCCATAATGATCAAGTTTCAACTCCAGGGACAAACTTCATGACCGATCGAGACGTAGAAGGGAGAGTCATTTATCGCCGACGGAAAGATTAGCAATTAATCGGGGAGAACGATGAAAAATCTCCCCACCATGAAGAATCGTGTCAGAGTGAGCTATCACTTGAAGAAGAAGTCCAAGATGCCCCACGATAACTACAGGACGGCACTGACTCTACCACTGACGATCTCGAAACAATCAACATTGGGACTGAAGAAGATCTAAGGCCAATCCTGATCAGTTCAGCGCTATCACCAGAGGAGCGGACCGAGCTGGTAAAATTATTGAAAGAATATCAAGATGTCTTCGCCTGGACGTACGAAGAAATGCCGGGTCTAGATGACAAACTCGTCACCCATCACCAGCACATCGTCCCTGGTTCCAAAGCTGTCAAACAACCGCCCAAACAATTTAGACACGAAGTCGAGGAGCAAATCAAGGTCGAAATCCAGAAACTGTTGGCAGCAGGGTTCATCAAGCCTATTCTTCATCCAACGTGGCTAGCAAATGTGGTACCTGTTAAGAAGAAAAATGGTCAAATCAGATGTTGTGTCGACTTCAGGAACTTGAATAAATGTTGTCCGAAGGATGATTTCCCTCTACCCAACATTGACATGCTCGTCGATGCAACCAGTGGTCACGGTATGTTCTCATTCATGGACGACTATAGTGGGCACAACCAGATCAATATGTATGAACATGACGCCAACAAGACTGTGTTCCATACTCCTATTGGGAATTTTCACTACACTGTGATGCCCTTTGGATTAAAAAATGTTGGTGCCACCTATCAACGAGCCATGACTGCCATATTCCACGACATGATGCACAAGCAAGTGGAAGACTATGTTGATGATGTGGTGGTAAAATCGAAGACCCGGGCATCTCATCTCGAAGTTCTAAGGCAGGTGTTTGAAAGATGCAGGGAATACAAATTAAAAATGAATCCTTTGAAGTGCGCATTAGGAGTTTCTTCCGGAAAATTCTTAGGATTCCTGGTCACGGCTGAAGGGATCAAAGTCGACCCATACAAGGCAAAAGCTATTACCACCATGCCTCCTCCACGTACCGTGAAGGAACTACAGAGCTTTATGGGCAAGGTAAATCATATTCGACGCTTCATTCCTGGATTAGCTCAACTCATTGCTTCGTTCACACCTCTGCTGAAGAAAGGAGCAAGCTTCACCTAGACAGCTGGTGAACAAGAAGATTTCCACAAAATATAACAGATATTATTGTCACCGGCCGTCATGAGGTCTCCAGTGCAGGGACGACCCCTGATTCTTTACACAGCTCCCAGTGACGTCGCCATTGGCGTACTCCTCGCTCAGGAAGACGACGAAGGCGTCGAACGACCGATTTACTACTTCAGCCGCACAATGAGAGATGCTCAACTCCGATATCTAAAGACCGAAAGAGCATGCCTGGCATTGGTACATGCAATCCAGAAGTTCATACATTACTTACTATCTAACATGGTCGTACTCATCTCCAAAGATGATCCCATAAAGTTCTTTCTATCAAAGCCAGCCTTGATAGGAAGACCAGCGAAGTGGCTACTCCAGATGTCAGAATTTGACATAGCTTGCACGCCACCTAAAGCCATCAAAGGTTAAGCGGTCGCAGACTTGCTCGCCGCTTTTCCAGGGGAAGACAAAACAACACTACATGAAGAAGTGCCCGGTGAATTCCTAGACATCTTGGTCATCAAGGAAGAAACATGGCTTCTATACTTTGATGGATCTTCCACCCCTAGTAGTGACACCGGAGGAGCGGGCATAGTGCTGGTGTCTCCATCTGGTGAATTTTTCTCACATTCGTTCAAGTTGGATTTCCACTGCACCAACAACTCAGCGGAATATGAAGCCTTCCTATTAGGATTATCCTTGGCCAAGCAAGCAGGAGCAACACACCTAGAGATAAGGGGAGATTCAAAATTATTGGTCAACCAGATGAATGGAACGTATTCTCTCAAAGAAATCACACTTGTTCCATTGAGAACCGAATCTCAGCGACTGTTGACCTATTTTGCTGACGCAACGATCGTCTATACTGGACGGACTAACAATAGGCATGCTGATTGCCTAGCAAATCTCGCCTCCAAGCAACAATTTGAAGGAGCACAGAAAACGATTACTGTACAGAGGCGTACGATATCATCAACTTGGCTCACTCAGATCGAAGACATTCCAGCGAATGATTGGCGAGCACCCATCATTCATGAATTGAGCAGATCTATTTCAGAAGGCCAAGTCAGCCTCAAGGAATTGACGAACTACTTCTTGCTTCATGGAGGGCTATACCACCGAAACCCTGATGGATCTCTATCACGATGTCTTGGGAGCGACGAAGCGGAAGAACAGCTCAAGCGCATACATGAGGAAGTCTGTGGGCAAACGTTAGTGGTAACACTTTACAGAAAGCTTCAAAGAATGGGGTACTACTGGCCATCCATGGAGACTCAGTCAAGAGCTTTACAAGGATCTTGTCCTGATTGCCAAACACCTCCTCATCACTTAGAGGTTTTGACGGTCCACCACACTGGGGACTGGAGGGAGCCTTACATCAAATACCTCCGGGACAACGAACTACCACTGGAAAAGAAGCAAGCAGCCAAACTCATTCAGAAAGCTAAGAGATTCGTCTATCTCGATGGAATCGTATACTACAAAAGCTTCGGTGGAAATTTACTGAGGTGCTTAGCCGAACATGAAATCCCTACAATCCTGAAGGAAGTACATGATGGAGAACATCAAGGAAAAAGGAAACTATTTATTCAAATTCATGAGAAATATTATTGGCCAACCATGGAAGATGATGCATCCGCACACGTTCAGAGGTGTCACCAATGCCAAACTCATGGTAATCTCATCCACACTCCTTGTCTCCCATTGAATTCTGTGAATAGTTCGTGGCCTTTCTACAGCTAAGGACTAGATATCATTGGGAAGATCAATCCAGCATCTTCAAAACAACACGAATACATCATCAATGCGACGGAGTACTTCACCAAGTGGGTTGAAGCTATTCCCCTTCGAAGCACCACTGGAGTTACGATTGCCGCCTTCATCAAAGAGCACATAATATGCAGATTCGGGGTTCCTAAGCATATCGTCACAGATAACGGAACTCCTTTTGCCAACCAAGATGTTGAGAAGATACTCAATAAATATGGGATCAAACAAATCTTCTCCACGCCTTACTATCCACAAGGAAATGGTCAAGCGGAAAGTACCAACAATACTTTGGTCAGGATTATCAGTCGGACGATTCATGACAATCCTCGATCATGGCATGAGCAATTACCCATGGCTCTATGGGCTTGCAGAACTGCACCAAGGAGCTCGATCGGTACTTTTCCATATTCCCTTGTCTATGGAGCCGACGTCATACTTCCAGCGGAAATCAAAGTTCCCTCAGCCAGGATTGCAGCATCCAGTGGTGTACAATGGGATGAGGCCGAAATCTCCAGATCAAGAATCGCTGAGCTAGATATGCTGGAATCAAGGAGAACCAAGGTGGAAAAATATGTGGAAGCTTACAAACAGAGGATCTCCAGAGCCTACAACAAAATGGTAAGACCTCGAACATTTCAAGTAGGAGATTTGGTATTAAAGACGGCAAAGCACATTCAACAAGACATGTCCGCTCCTAAGTTCTCTCCTAAATGGGAAGGGCCATATGTTGTTATCAAAACAGTGTCTAGCGGATACTACAAATTTTTAGAAATCAATTGAGGAAAGGAAGGAAACGTCATCAATGGCAAATGGCTCAAAGCTTATTATGCCTGATCCATGAAACAAACTACCTCTTCATCATTTCAAGCATTTTCAAAAATGCAATTTCATTCCTCCAAAGAGCATACGAATGCTCCTTTGTTCATTAAACATTTCATAAATGAGCAAAATTCGTTCATACCATGATCAACTGTTTCACCTAACTAGAAACTCAGATTTACTCAAAAAACAACAACCACAAATGCTCACTCAGAGCAAACCATCCAGCAACGGATAATCCCTGTAAGAAGCCTCGTCAAGCTTCTACTGAAAAATCTTGGTATTTTCCTTCAAGTCTTCGACCGCTTTCTCAACCCTTTCTGACTCCAGAGCCAGTATCCTCTCCTCATCCAGTAAAGCTGCATTCATGGAAATTGCATCAGCAGCCTCTGCTGCCTTATGAACCTTGATTATCTCAAGACGACGACGGAGCCAGCTTACATTGAATCGCAATATCTCACAATTCGAGATCATTTTATCCCATTGGTGTAGTTCATGGTTTTTGACGTCTCGCAAGTGGATCTGATTCATTTCCTCTATGATCGGCAATAACCCCGCTACCGTGGTTAAAAGGGTTGGAAGAAAACCTTTCCACACTTTTGTGGTGGCAATGTGACCATACTTCTTCCAGATCTTGGTGTACAGATATGCATGACATTTGGGAACCACGAATCGGCCGACCATTTCATTGTCTGGGAAGGTATTAATCAATGAGGCTTCGGATAAAAGTTCAGCGGTTGGGTATTCACGAGTATGGACACTATAATAATTTCCATATTCGGATTCATAATTCCTGAGAATGCTCTGTCCAAATTATGATCGAAAATATCCTTGGAAAATCTTTAACTAGCAAATGCACATTACTAATTTTTATTTTCCATATATAATTAAAAACCTTAATTAAAAGATTCTTACCTTATTTAATTTCGATCCTGGGATTTACTTCCTTCTTAGCCATTAAGGAATATCTTTGAACAATAAAAAATATACGCATTATTGCATGTGTTCAAAGTGTGTCGACATCCTTTCTTTGTAAGTCCTCTTTCATACTTACTCACTTGAAACCGATTTACTACACTTCTAAACAAGTTTAGAATTGGTTCATCTGACTTTCAAGAGCTATGCGATTGATTAAGAACTTCTCAATCACAAATCATGGGTTTAATGGTTCTACCAAAACAAGTTTCGGTTCTACCTCCATGTGAGTACTGTGCATAGTCATATTAGCTTCCCAAAATTCGGTTAACAAGGTACTAGGATCGGTTCCCCTTTTCCTAAAAACGTGTTGCACATGTCCATAGGATCGGTTCCCCTTTCTGCTATAAACCTTGCTGCATCCCATACAAGGATCGATTCCCCTTTGTGATGTGTTGCACCTCTTACTAGGATCGGTTCCCCTTTACCCAGTGTTAGGCCTTACAAACAACACAAACTCGATCATACCAACAGGTGATTACTTAAGATCGTCTTTATTAATAAAAGTCACACCAATACAAAAGTCAGGCCTCATGTGAGTAGTTTTACCAAGAACACAAACAAGTCATAAGCGGTTATATTAATCACACATATTGGTCGTTCATAAGATATGCAATGAAGAACAGCCCCAATAACGCCTAAAGATTTCCTTTTCGGTTCATGAACTTACTTCCTCAAAACACATGTAACAACATTGTTTCCTAGGATGAAATACTCACCTAATACTCATACATAATCACAATAAAATTCATACGATTATGTTGTTGTCTTATCTACAAAGTTTAATGGTTAAGCAATAAACCTCGTATTGAATTCCTTAATATTATGTCTATCTAGAGTGTTCATGCTTCAATATGCACGACTTGAAAGATATGTTAGGGAATGAAACAGTTCAAGTCAAATATCACTAACCTCAAGTGGAAGGATGATGTTGTGGTTTTAGCTCTGTACTTCTTCACTTCTTCAAGTCTTCGCAATACTTGTAATGTCTCATATCCTAATACTTTCAAGCTAACCTATACGAAGTTGACTCTAGTACAGTTAATCAAGCGACTCTTAAATGAGTTTTGGTTCACTAAAATATGACAACCAAACTTGACATACCAACGCTTGGTGGGTTCAACCGAGCTATGCTCTAACACAAATCTAGCAAGGATGTTGCGTTCAAAGCACAAAAAGACACAAAATTACTTGATAAAAGTAAAAATGTGTATATCTCTGAAGATGATCACTCTGAGACTGATGCATCAGATGAAGATCTTGACAAATCAGTCTCGATGATCACAAGAAAATTTAGAGATCTTCTTTTGAAGAGAAGTAAACAGTTCTCCAGAGATAAGCCAAAAGCATCAGTAAAACCCCATAATCATATTCCTCATAAAAACAGGAAATAGATGAAACTGATGACGAGGATATGCCTCAGTGCTTTAAGTGTAAGGGTATTGGTCATTTTGCAAACGAGTTCCCAAATCGTAGAAAACACACTGGGAACAAAGGTCATGTTGCGACACTGTCTTGATGAGATGTCTGACAATTATGATTCTGATGAAGACAAAAATCAAGTGTTGCTCTTCTATGTGAAAATATTGATTTTGATAATTGTAGCAATACATACATCAATCTTGATAATATTTTAGAAGAGAACCCAATCAAGATGGAAGAATCAATTGACCCCTCTGTTGGAAACTCTACGTTTAATGTTTTAGGATCAACTATGTGCCAAGCAGCTTGCGCATATCGGACGCCTGAACCATCTTATGAGTTGAAATGCTCCTATTGTTATCTCAAGGTTCATGAACTTTCAAAGTGTTTCAAGTACAAACACAAGATGAGATATGCCAACAAGCTTGAGCAAAGAGGAGATCGTCTAGCTACCAAGATTAAACTCGCGGAGAAAACAAGCGAGGTATGTAAAATTTTATCGTCTTCAAAGAAGCTAGTCTCCAAAGAGAAGTCTAGACCACTAAAGGAAAGGGTTTGGTATAAACCAGTTCATAGACAGGGAATTATGAATTCCTCTCAAAAGGGTTATGGTGGAAAAATTGTTGTTCACCCCAGCACAACTTGATTGTGTTGTTCTTGTGCATCTCGTCTCATGTGCCTGATTAAAAGAGACAAGATTATGCACACCTCAGGCTTAAAGAAAAAATTGTTTTTCTTAGTTTTTTGTTTTGTTTTGTTTTTGAGTATGGAATTCTTTCATGATGGAAGGGATTTTCCTGTTTAATCAAAAAGAAATGGTTATTATCGACAATTCCACTCTTTATAGGGCTGTGAGATATGCGTACACAAACCTCTTTTAAGGTTTAGAAACCCTACATTCCTTTTTCCTTCTCTGAAACTCTTTATATCTTAAGACTGCTTCTTGAGTTTTGATTGTGATTTCCTCTCACAAAACCCGTGCGTATATGGATACTCCAAGCATCATGTCTTCCGATGGAAAAGATATCAATATGATTGTTAAGCCATCAATCACTAAGGAAAAAGAGAGATCATCATTGTCTCCAACTTTGAAAATAAAAAGAAGGAATGTGAGGAAGCCAAGAGTTGTTCCTTCAAACTCTCAGAAGTTTTCTGATGTTCTTGAAGAGTTAAAGCTGGCAAGAAAAGAGATTCAACAAATAAAGGCTTGTGTTTTAAGATCACTGGAAATTCAGAAGTCCCTGGTTCAACATCATCAGCCAAGAAGGTTTATTGGTATTGACTCCTTTCTCCATGAACCATATGTTCCAATGGTTGTTGACGACAAGGAGTTTGGGGACGACAAGGAATTTTTCAAAGATCTTAATGTCTAGGAAACTTCTTAAGAGAATTTCTATTCTTTTTTTTGTTTAAGAAGGATAACTAGGGTTTGGAATAGCCATTATTGTGAGTTCACATAGCTATGTCCAACGTTTTCATCTTGCAATGTTTTTAGATTTATTTATTTAAATTCTAAAGTTGATTTGGAAGATGATTTTTGCAGTATTAATATTTATGGTTTTATATATTGCAATATGTTATGGAATATGTGTATTTGCGTCCGTGAATTATTATTGTCCCATATGATGTCAAAAGTTATCTTCATATGTCGATATGCATGTATTGATACAAGATCGATGAACTTTTGACAAACAAAAGTTAAGCCTATTATGTCATTTATTGATGGAAGATAGGTTAAAATCTTTTGTTTACGAGGATTATGTCTATTGTATATCATTGTGCAAATAGTGATGGAAAATATAATGAATCCTTATCTATTCCGCAGTATTGATCTTCCCTGATCCATATTTTATGTATATACTGTGCGGCTCCATAAGTCTTCTTATGTGAGCATTTCCAACTAGAGTAATCATAGACTCATTTGTGGTTAATTTGGTTGCGTATTCCGATTAAATTAATCATGGGTTCTCTTGTGATTAGCTTAATTGAGAATTTTGGATACAAAATCATTCTTATGGTTTTTTGGTGTCCAAAGAAATCCTTCTTTTCTCGTAAAAGTAAGGTCGCTCTTGTTGTTCTTTCGGAAATGACATCAAATGGTGGAGAGTTCTTTTGAACTTGCGCTTAATTTCCATATCTTTGTATGGAGTGCGGCTGTGGAATATTTGAGGAGTTATCTCGTATCTTTATAAACTCCGTGATGAATGCATTTAGCTTCAGCTTTATGATTGCATCTAAACAAAGTTGATATGTACTTTTCTTTGGTCTTGAAGCATCTCCATCAAAATTTCATTAGGATCCCGTTTTTGTACCTTTGCCAATTTTATTGACAAAAAGGGGGAGAAGTAATATGTAGTTCACACTACAAATACATATGGTTTTCAGATCATTATGTAAGGGGGAGTGGTTTTCATGTTGAGATGAAAGTATTGACTAAGGGGGGGGTGATACATATTACCATAGTATTGTGGTCAAAGTTGTGATACAATTGAACTTTGATACTGTGTCATAATACTATGACATTGTATAACAATGATCGAGAGATTTTGTTTTCTCATTATTATGGCTACAGATATTCAACAACTATGATGCTGAACTGAACATCTATGGAATCATGGGAGTACTTGGAAAAGATGAAGTTTTCGAGTAATGTTGAAGCACCAAGGAGATCAAGCATGGGGACGAGAAGCTACAAAGTTTTATTTAATTTGCATTCCATATGTATTGATACTTTTGTCACTAAAATTGACAAAGGGGGAGATTGTTAGATCATTGCTCGGTCGAACTCGCAATTGTTGCTATCTCAAGCTTGTTTGTCAAATTTAGTTGTCAAAACTATGTGTCTTTATTTCTAGTCTACTTATAGCTAAGTCTCAGACTAGGATAGTTAAGTGTAGTTGAGCTCCAGACTCCATGGCGATCATCTTACGAAGACGAAGAACTACTCAAGGAACTAGTGGAACTTCATCCGACTAAAAGGTATGTGGATACTTGAGATTATCTATCACTCAAAAGTCTATCTACTCTATCTCCTACTCTTGAGACAAAAGTCGTATAAGTATGATAGTTTTCATACATACACATTTGCTATTTCGAGCCGAGTTTCCTCTCCTATCTTTTTCTCGAAATATGTGTTGGTAAGCTTTCGCTTTAACCATTTTTCATCTTTACCCGTGACGAAAGTCATGATGATGTTTCAATCTTGAAAATGCCTTTGATGACGATAGTTGTGAATAACGACTATTATAACATTATAGAAGAATGTTTCAATGATTGAAGTGTAGAATTGAGATTACCACCTATGGATATAAGCATATATAGTGTGTTCGCACATTAGTGTATAAATCCATGTACCGGAAATCAAGTGTGTGCATACGGTATTGGTGAAGGAGACAGGTTGGGTACGCGTACTGGCAGAACTTTTCCGCCCGAAAAATTCTGCTGAGTTTGGAGTTTACGAACTCATAAACCAGTCACCTTAGGTACGCGTACCCGTAAGCGTACTGGCGGAACTTTTCTACCCAAAAAATTCTGTTGAGTTTGGAAACCAAAAACCAACTCAAATCCGATAGCTAAGGTACGCATACCCGTACGCGTACCCAAGCTGGTTATTTCTCAAATCGGTAGTTCATGAACTTAAAAATAATAAATTATAAGGAATGCAATCTTTGAAAACCGTGGCCATATTGTTCATGAATTGATTCAAATGAATCAAAACGATTTTGTTTCAATTGTGTCTATGAATAAAGACCTAAGAAATTGAACAACTCTTCAACTAGTTCTTATGAGTCATTTGAACTAGTTATGAGAAATATGAATACGGTTAATATGGAAGTGCTCATATGGATAACCATTGGTTAACTATTTGTGAACCAACTAAGTATACACGTTTAGGTACGGTTACTCAAACTTAAATGAAATACATTTCATTTGTGTGTGACAAGCTAAGTTTCGATCTAACGGTTGAAAGATATTAGTTTGGTTGAATCAAGTTTTTCATCTAACGGTGAATATTGAATACTTTGTTACTAAGCTAACATAGATTGCAAACCATAATTTGAAAACTATATAAGGGTGTTGATGGTGGATTTTAGTTCAGGGCTAAAATTGTAAAAACCAAATTTATGCGCTGACATCCTGCAAAGGATAAAGCCACTAATAAGTGATGAATACTTCTTCGCTTTACTAGTTCACATAGAATGGATCATGTGAAACTAATCCCAGTATTCTGTGAATTAAATACACAAAATTCATCCAGGTTGGAGCATGTAGCAACAATCCCATATACCCTGTGAATTTATAGCATTATTAATTAATGCGCGATTAGCCTTGTATTTCCTGTGTTGTTCCCGCAGAACTCTCATTATTGGTACGACATGACGACTGAGTGTTGCTCTCAGCAGAGTAACACGAATCTCCAAGTGTCAATAATAAGGCATGCACGAAATACCCGTACATGCTACATCTCTCGGTGTGTTATACTAGCCCGATTGAGCATATTAGAATCTGGACTGTCCATATCAGTCTTAGAAACAATCACGACCACGCAAATTGGCCGCATGATTTAACCAGCCTAGACAATTCTCAGCAGGAGCAGGATATCACCACAATGACCACCAGTGGGCCCGTTTATGCCCTGGTCGGTCGAACACATGCCATACTCCAAAAAGCCACCAAATACCAGCCTGGAAAAGGGTGATCGAATTGGTATGGAGCATCTTGGAATAATCTTATACGAGCAAGACCGCCGACGACAGTCTTAAAACCAGCCACGGCCGTCCAACTTCTCCGGCATGATTGTACGGCGTGGATTCTCCCATGACCGGTCAGAAAACCTTGTCCTGCACACCGGAAAGCCCCCTCTATACCTGCCTGGTCGACCATCTCCTGACCTAGCCATAGAGCAACGTGCGTTTTCCCAAAGTACGGCCGACGTGACGCTCAAAGGTCGCGGGAAATTCCACTAAGGTCTTAAATCGATCATGACCATACAACTTCACCGGCATGTGTGGATGGCTTAGATCAGGCCTATAATCGTCGAACAGGTATCACAATGTTCACCACCGGCCCAACGTGTGCCCCACACAATCGACCTCCCCAAAGGAGGAGCATTGCATGCAAAACCAAATGGTTGAAGTTGCACCGACGTGAACTGTGTAAAACCCTAATTAGGGTTTGCGGCATGTTACATGTGTCGCAAATTGATCACGAGCGTCCATCTTCGCAAGCTTGGACGGAGGGTGTATATGTAGATTTAAAAGGGCCCGAGCATGTCAACATGATCACCGTGGGCCCGTCTACATGCATGACCGATCGGCCAAGACCGACCATGGTTGGACGCCTCGGTTTGTGCGCCCAAAGTGAGCATGACGCGCGGATTCCCATTTCTTTGCGGCATGGGATTTCTGTTGCAAATCAATCTCAGCCGCTCCTCTTTGCCTGTCAAATTGAGTGGCTTAGATCACATCTTCATGGGACAATGAGGTACAGACGGTATACCGGCAAGCCGTCTACACGCATGCCCGGTCGGTCCTGCCAAAAACGTCTCCCATGCTTGGATTCGACCAAGCTAAAGAGTGATGCTTGCGCACCTCTTCAAAACCCTAAAACTTCATCAACGACCACAGATGAGCGTCATATATCATCTCGTCCGTCCAACTCTACCAGCTTGGTTAGGCAGTCCAAGGTAGGAGTTAGTTGGCCAATAAGGTGTCGTGGTGATCACCATCCGTCACTCTACCACATCATGTGATCGGCCAAGGGAGGGCTTGCCTACGCAGCCTCCAAACGACCACTCGAAGGTAGCTATGCGTGCAGCTGTTTTGAGACGCTTAATCCGTGGATTACTCCGATAAGCTTTAAAACAGCGAGGCTTCATGCATATTGAATATATTCGATGCATTTCATGCATAGAATACACACGATACTTCGTAAATATCGATTTCCCAAATAACTTAGTTATTTAACCTAGCACCGTATGCTACTTTCTGTGGATCCCACGATCCACACAATCGAGACGTCAAGCATGTCACAAACTGGGGGATACATACTGGGGTATTGGTCTGGTGGTTTACAACGTGCAGCGTGCAACGCGCCATCACAAGAACGTGTCAGGAAGACATGGACGGTTAGTGATGATGGGAGAAGTTGGCAAATACTGATCGTGTGACACTAACATGACTCCACTACTCCATTACTCCACTTCCCATGAGAGATGAGGGTTGTGTTTTATGACTTGTATAAATAGGTTCTCCTCCCTATTTCCACACAGACAAGACAGAAACCAAGTGTTGATACCACGTATTCAAACACACAGATCTTTTCTTACATTATTGCAAGCCAGTTCGGTATTTTGATACAAGTCAAAAACAGACAACACCTTCACGATCTCAACACCTTCTTCGCTTCCCTCCCTAAGATCAACCTCATCTCTTTCACTTGTGACTGAAGCAAGTCTGGAACGACCATTTCTTGATTTAGGCCAGAATATTACAGATTGATCTCTCGAATCAGAAAGCACTCCCGTGCAGTGCATTTGTTTAGGGTTTAGATTCATTTCTCATCCACACCCCCCAAATTACCAAAACCAGCAGAAATAGTTTTCACCCGTAAACAATTGGCGACCACAGTGGGAGATTAATCTTTCGGTTGTGAACTCAATTTCTTCAATACCAATTCAATTTTACTGATTTCGAAAATGGTGGATCTTAGGTCTGGATCAGCAAGCAATCCTGACGGGACTAGTGCTGACAACACTCTCGGTGTTGATATCCCAGGTGTCACCGTGCAGCCTTTCAATATGATCAATGTATCTCGTGGAGTTACGTCCTCTACAACAAGCACCAGCGGAGCAGGAGAAGATATTCCTTTGGGCGTGACACCTGCTATCACCAGATCCAGAGCAGCCGCGAACCCTGGCATCTCTTCAAGTGTAACGCCTCCAGCCGTCACCAGAGCAACTGCCACTCCTCCATCGGGACGAGGAGCTGGAGGAGCCATAGGAGGAAAACTCCCTATTACCATGGTGGATTTGATGGAGAGACAAGAAGTTCTCGCTAGGGCCCAAACGGACATGGCTACAACTCAGAAAGAGGTACTCACTATTCTTGAGACATTAACTGATCGATTTCCACAAGAGCCGCGACAGCCCCTGAAGCCAACAAGGAACACATTCAATGCACCCGGAGAAGGTACTTCAGCGGCGCGTGCCTACATGGACCTGATCAAAGAAGCGATAAACGACATACTTGGTCTCCTCATCAAGATGACATCAGCTATGAGCGGTCCTGTCATGGAGACTCCTACACTGGGGACTGATCCTCACAACGATCCTCCTCAAGTCAATAGTTTCACTATGAACCATAGGCCGGTGGATCAGGAAGCGGATTCAGTGGAAAGTTTATGCGAACTTTTACACCTCTCGAAGAATCAGCGGGCGGAGACGTTTGCTGCAATCAACCAGAGGAAGGTCACAACCGCGCGCTACATGTTACCGCACACATCAAGGATTCAGAGTTCAAGAGGGCCCTTATCGACACAGGAGCGTCTTCGAATGTGATTACTCTCAAGACTTTCAGGACAACCAAGGTTCGCCCGGGAAAGATCGTACGGAAGCCTACTACAATGATGGACTTCGAGCGAAACCAAACCAACACGTACGGGTATGCCAACCTGAATTTATCTGTAGGGCCTATCCAGTCAAAGGTGAAATTCGAAGTCATAGAAAGAGAGCCAGACTACCACATGATATTGGGGAGACTGTTACTTCATGACAGTATGATTGTCCCTTCGACATATCACCAGTGCCTGAAGACTATGCTAAATAAAGAATTCTTCCGTATCCCTGCATCGCTGTCTCCTTATGCACCGATATGTGGAGTGGAATTGTTTGAACCAAGAGAAGCTCCGCAGGAAGGATCAGACAAAGTTCATTGCATCCCACTCCCCACGTGGGCGTCAATTCAGGAGGAGAACCGACTCGCATCATTGAGGGCTAAGCCCCACGATGCATCTTTGTCGACAAGGCGTTCTTCTTCATCCGGTGAAGCCGCAACCAACGCTCACGCTAAGAGGGAACAAACTTTTTTGGAAAGCCTTGACCAGAAAAGGAAAACCGTATACTGAAGCCGCTGTTAGAAATGAGCAAGAGAGACTGTTACCCAATCTCCCCGCCCAACGGAATGCTACAACAATGACGATCCACACGAAGAGGTGCTGGATGCTCCACCACAGCTGCAAGACGGCACTAACTCCACAATTGATGAGCTAGAAATCGTTAACATCGGGAATGAGGAATCTCCTAGGCCCATCTCCACCAGCTCAACCTTGTTTACGGATGAACGCACGAAGCTTGTACAACTTCTCAAAGAATACCAGGACATATTCGCTTGGACGTATGAAGAAATGCCCGGTCCAGATGAAAAATTGGTCACCCACCATCTACATGTCATACCTGGAGCCAAGCTGATCAAGCAATCTCCGAGGCAATTCAGGCACGAGTCGGAAGAGCAAATCAAGACTGAAATTCAGAAGGTGCTTGTTGCTGGCTTCATTAAGCTCATCCATCATACGACCTGGTTGGCTAATGTGGTCCCGGTGAAAAGAAAAACGGACAGATCAGGTGCTGCGTGGATTTCAGAGACTTGAACAAATGCTGCCCCAAAGACGATTCTCCTCTACCTAACATTGCATGTTAGTAGACTCCATCAGCGGACACAACATGTTCTTCTTCATGGATGGATATAACGGGTACAATCAGATAAGGATGTACGAGCATGACGCAAGTAAGACAACTTTTCGAACTCCTCTCGAAAATTTTTATTATACTGTAATGCCATTTGGTTTAAAGAATGCCGGTGCAACGTATCAACGCTCTATGACGACAATCTTCCACTGGAGCCGATACCTCAAAGGAGCAGCCTCAAGAAGATAACGATGTACGCGCGTCATGTCAAGAAAGATCCGGGCGAATCACTCTATCAGATGATGGTGCATGTTTATCATGTTATGTTGGAGAATCTGCGCTTTTGGTCATCCTCTGGACTTCGTGAAGCTGTTGAACGCTCATCTACAACAACATCTGCCTTGCTAGAAAGAACTAGGTTTTCCAGTAATTAAGAGCCTCATTATGTTCGTTACTCAACATACATCTCGCCAACATGCAATACAACCTTCAGCCTTCCATAAGCTCGCTGAAGCAGTAAGAGGAAATCCACCGAGATACAACATCCTGCGCGTCCAAAATTGCCAACTTCAACTCTAGTACCACATGCACGACTGTCACAATGATGAAACAACGTCCAAGATATTCCATATCTGGATCGACGATAACTACATCAATGAGAGACGCTTTCAGAATTTGTCTCCCGTGGAAGAAGTAGTTGCGTTACCAAAGGAGATTGCACTTGGGACTTAATAGGGTGCCAAGTTCGTGCAAGTTTCCACCACGCCTCTCCCTGCCAGTCTCTTCTGATCACAACTGCTACCAAGAACCCTCGTCGATTGATACCATCCAGAGCTTCACCATATCAACGACCACTACGTAGAAAAGACCCATCGGGTATACAAGATGGAGCCACGTAGACCACGCTTGGGGACTGAGGCTCAGCATGAAATTCCTTCGCCGTCAGTCAAGAACTTCTTCAACACAAGAGAGATGGTCAATCAAGAAGCATGTAATTCGCAAGGGGAAACCAAACTGAAGAAGAGGCCGCTTCAACACTCTCTCCAGCAGAAGCCGCTTCAACACTTCCTCCACCAGAAGCTTCTTGAACTCTCAATCCAGGAGCCGCCTCCATGTTCACTTCAGAAGCCTGCTTCTCTCTAGGATCCGCCTCCACGTTCGCTTCAGAAGCCTGCTTCGGCGCTCTCCCTGGGACCTGCTCGCTCCAGAAGCTGCCTCAACGCTTTTTGCAGGACCCACATTCACATTTGAGCACACAAGGTTCATTTTTGAGCAAAGCAAGCACGTGGTGGGTCCCACGTTCGAGCGAGGCAAGCAACAAGGTCGGTGTTTGGTCAAGGCAGCAAGGCCGGTGTTTGGTCAAGATAACAGGGTCAGTGTTCGGTCGAAGTAGTAAGGATGACACTCGAGCAAGCATATCAACCGTACGGGAAAAGCAGGCGCAGGACAGGGCTGACGTTTGAAACATGTACACGGTGGACCCGTGTTTGATCGAAGCATGCACAACTGTCCATGTTCGAAGAAAGCATGCTCGCATCGGGACCCACGTTTAACCGAAGCAGGCACAACAAGCCCATGTTCGATCAAGAAGGCGCATGATGAGTCCCACGGTTGAGCGAAGGAGGCGGGTCCACATGCCTATCAAACAGGTGCAACAGGGTGACGTTTGGTCGAAGCATATACATGGTGGGTCCACATTCGTCCAGGGTTACATGCACGGTTTTCTATGGGAAGAGGAGCATACAAGTTCTATTCCCTTCTTGGCTCAAATACCTGAAGGAGGAAACCGGTCCCACCAAGGTCGTGGTCACACTTGGCATACACACACAGACGATTGCCAACACGGCCGTCCAGAGTCCCTCCAGGTAAACTTCCTTTGTATTTTCTTTTTACGTTGTATACGTCACCATCTCATGCCTACCCCACAATAATGTAACTATTATGCGCTAGGCAGGGGACTTAATGTTGATGGTGAATTTTAGTTCAGGCTAAAATTGTAGAAACCAAATTTATGCGCTGACATCCTGCAAAGGATAAAGCCACTGATAAGTGATGAATACTTCTTCGCTTTACTAGTTCACCTAGAATGGAGCATGTGACAATAATCCCGGTATTTTGTGAATTAAATACACAAAATTCATCCAGCTTGGAGCATGTAGCAACAATCCCATATACCCTGTGAGTTTATAGCATTATTAATTAATGCGCGATTAACCTTTTATTTACTATGTTGTTCCCGCAGAACTCTCATTATTGGTACGGCATGACGACTGAGTGTTGCTCTCAGCAGAGTAACACGAATCTCCAAGTGTCAATAATGAGGCATGCACGAAATACCCGTACATGCTACATCTCTCGGTGTCTTATACTAGCCCGATTGAGCATATTCGAATCTGGACTGTCCATATCAGTCTCAGAAACAATCACGACCACGCAAATTGGCCGCATGATTTAACCAGCCTAGACAATCCTCAGCAGGAGAAGGCTATCACCACAATGACCACCGGTGGGCCCGTTTATGCCCTGGTCGGTCGAACACATGCCATACTCCCAAAAGCCAGCACATACCAGCCTGGAAAAGGGTGGTCGAATTGGTATGGAGCAACTTGGAATAAGCTCATACGAGCAAGACCGCCGACGGCAGTCTCAAAACCAGCCACGAACATCCAACTTCGCCGGGATGATTGGACGACATGGATTATCCCATGACCGGTCAGACAAGCTTGTCCTGCACACCGGCGGGCCCCCTCTCTACCTTCCTAGTCGACCATCTCCTGACCTAGCCATAGAGCAACATGTGTTTGCCCAAAGTACGTCCAGCGTGATGCTGAAAGGTCGCGGTAAATTCCTCCAAGGTCTTAAATCGATCACGACCATCCAACTTCACCGGCATGTTTGGATGGCTTAGATCAGGCCTATAGTCATCGAACAGGTATAACCATGTTCACCACTGGCCCAACGTGGGCCCCAAACGATCGGCCTCCCCAAAGGAGGAGCATTACATGAAAAACCGATTGGTTGAAGTTGCACGGGTGTGAACTGTGTAAAACCCTAATTAGGGTTTGCGGCATGTTACATGTGTCGCAAATTGATCACGAGCGTCCATCTTCGCAAGCTTGGACAGAGGATGTAGATGTAGATTTAAAAGGGCCGGAGACTGTCAACATAATCACCATGGGCCCATCTACATGCGTGACCGGTCGGCCAATACCGGCCATGGTTGGACGCCTCGGTTTGTGCACCCAAAGTGAGCATGACGCGCGGATTCCCATTCCTTTGCAGCATGGGATTTCTGTTGCAAATCAATCTCGGTCGCTCCTCTTTGCCTGTCAAATTGAGTGGCTTAGATCGCATCTTCATAGGACAGTGAGGTACAAACATGTACACCGACAAGCCGTCTACACGCATGCCCGGTCGGTCCTGCCAAAAACGTCTCCCATGCTTGGATTCGACCAAGCTAAAGAGTGATGCTTGCGCACCTCTTCAAAACCCTAAAACTTCATCAACGGTCGCAGATGAGCGTCATATATCATCTCGTCCGTCCAACTCTACCAGCTTGGTTAGGCAATCTAGTCTAGGAGTTAGTTGGCCAATAAGGTGTCGTGGTGATCACCATCCGTCACTCTACCACATCATGTGATCGTCCAAGGGAGGGCTTGCCTACGCAGCCTCCAAACGATCACTTGAAGGTAGCTATGCGTGCAGCTGTTTTGAGACGCTTAATCCGCGGCTTACTCCGATAAGCTTTAAAATAGCGAGGCTTCATACATATTGAATATATTCGATGCATTACATGCATAGAATACACACGATATTTCGTAAATATCGATTTCCCAAATAACTTAGTTATTTAACCTAGCATCGTATGCTACTTTCTGTGGGTCCCACGATCCACACAATCGAGACATCAAGCATGTCACAAACTGGGGGATACATATTGGGGTATTGGTCTGGCGGTTTACAACGTGCAGCGTGCAACGTGCCATCACAAGAACGTGTCAGGAAGACATGGACGGTTAGTGATGATGGGAGAAGTGGGCAAAGACTTATCGTGTGACACTAACATGACTCCACTACTCCATCACTCCACTTCTTCCACTTCCCACGAGAGACGAGGGTTTTGCTTTATGACTTGTATAAATAGGTTCTCCTCCCTATTTCCACACAGACAAGACAGAAACCAAGTGTTGATACAACGTATTCAAACACAGAGAGCTTTGTTGACATTATTGCAAGCCAGTTCGGTATTCTGATACAAGTCAAAAACAACCAACACCTTCACGATCTCAACACCTTCTTCGCTTCCCTCCCGAAAATCAACCCCATCTCCTTCACTTTGTGACCGAAGCAAGTCTGGAACGACCATTTCTTGGTTTAGGCCAGAATTGTACAGATTGATCTCTCGAATCAGAAAGCACTCCCGCGCAGTGCATTTGTTTAGGGTTTAGATTCATTTCTCATCCACACACCTCAAATTACCGAAACTAGCAGAAATAGTTTTCACCCATAAACAAAAGGAGAACTCTAACAACTCGAAAAACTAATCCCCACACCTCCTGTGTGATACTAGTTAGTTTTGGTAGAGTCGATTCTCCTTTAACCTTAGGTTTGTTCTCGAGACCCTGTAGGTTAACGACTTAAAAACTTCATTGGGACTGTGAAGCCAGACGAAACTACTTCTCTTGTAGTTGAGCGATCTGATCTTGCCATTTTCTATCGTACGAGTTCAATTGAATAATTGACTTGAGATTAAATCTCCGATAGGGCAAGATAAAAAGAAATCACAAACATATTCGTCTCATCGTTTGTGATTGCACAATATCTTGTTTCGCTACCATACAATTAAGATTATTGTGAGGTGATTGATAATTCTAGGATGTTCTTCGGTATTATAAGTCCGGGTTATCAATTAGTTAATGTTCACCTTGATTTCTATTAAAAGACGGAACAAACTCTTAGGTTTATCTGTGGGAGACAGATTTATCTATCATCGTAGACTTTTCTGTGTGATACAGATTTGTTTATTCAAGTCTTCGACTTTGGGTCGTAGCAACTCTTAGTTGTGGGTGAGATCATCTAAGGGAATCGAGTGCATATTATCCTACTGGGATCAGAGACGTAAGGAGCGCAACTGTACCTTGAATCAGTGTGAGATTGATTAGGGTTCAACTACAGTCCAGACCGAAGTTAGTTTGCAGTAGACTAGTATAGCGCCGCTAAAATTTCTCGTGGGCCTTAAAACCGAAATCAACTCATTTGAGTGGGAATCTAGAGTTTTATATTGTGCGTGCGTGGTCCATAATACTGGGTGCTTATAGCAGCATAGTGTGCCCCAAACCAAGTTGGGGTGTTCTTAGCTAAATGGTTGTCCCCTTAGTGAAATTTATGTGCCTAATTAGTAGGTGTTGTAGAAAGCTCTAAAAAAATAATTGAGCATGCCTGACACGTTTTGGACATGAGCAGCTAGCTAGGAAGATTTTTGTCTCTTTATTTTCTTTTCAAAACTAAATCCTGGAAACAAGTCTTTCTTCTTCTCTTACCTTGTGATTCCACCATTTTTCTTCCCCTCATTTTTACTGATTTTCAAGACAAACCTCGAAAAAAAGAGAGGAAAGTTATTGGTTTCCAGTGCAAATTCTGGCTCAACCCACACCCCAAATTTCGCTGAATTTGTGTTCTACAAAGGTAGGGGATTTCTTCTCTTGGGTTAAATTTTCAGTACCAACTATTTCTGCTCTAATTTAATTCAGATATGTTTGTCATTTCTGTTGTTGATTTTCAATGTCCTGGTAATTTGAAATGTTTTCAAATATTGTATCATTCATGCAAGACGGTAACTATTTTTGGGGTTTTGCTAGCCAAAAGTTTAACTACAATTTCCCATGATATTTCTTCGAATTGCCTATCCTTCTTGATACTTTCTACTCTGTGTTTAACTCTGGTACTTTGAGCTGTTTTGATAACCATGAATTTAATTAATTCGTTTATAAACTTTCTCCAATTGATCCCTGTTTTGATGACATCGTACGACAAGCAATTTTGGTTTCAAATCATATGCACCTTTGTTTAATTCTTAATGTGTTGCATATCATTTCAAATGTTACAAGTAATTTGTAAAGATTAAAAGGGTTATGCAGGCCCACAAGTTTTGATTTCAATCAAAATTAAGGTCTTTTACTAAGTTTCTAAACTTTCCTACTAACTGTTTGTGAAAATAGCTCACTGAACAACATTTTGAATTATCCAGTGAAACTTAAAACCTTTTATGGGCTGATATTGCCTTTGCATTTAAACTCCTTTCATTTCTGTTAAGTGAGCATTTGAAACTCCTCTGATCCATCAGCTCTTCACGTTGTTATTTTCGACCCATCCAACATCCAATAAAAATTCAAATCATTTTTCAGCGTTTTTTTGTACTTTATTACTTTCCCTACCTTGTCAACTCAAGTATTCTATCTTAATTATTTGCCTTACTATGCCAGCTTGAAAGCTTTACAGGTCTAAGTTATCACTATCAACCAAAAATGTACTGTCTTATTATTAAAACACCATTGTTTTATGTTTTTGTTATGTGTACATTCACTTGGTTGTCATTAAACTTCTGAGCACTTGGTATTAAATTTATGGGATGATTTCATCGTGTACAGTAAATGAATTACTTTCTTTTTTGAAATGTATATTGACTATGATGAGTATTGTCAGAGTTTCCTTCTTACGAACAAGCCTAATAGGAAACTAGACGACTCTACTTTAGGAATGTCAGGCCCTTTGGGCCCCCCACTTACGAGTGGCAACCCGGAAGACCGTTAGCTGTAACGGTAGCTGGTATCTGACTACCCTGACATCGGCGCTGGCCAAAAGAATAATAGAGTCACTTTAACCCGATTTACAACTCTTTAATTTCGTTATGAATTTCAATTGGGTAAAGCTTTTCATTTTGTACATTATTTTTAGCTGCTGCTCTTGTCCATTTGTTTACGTTTCGCAGGTAAACATTTTTGTAACCCCTACTGGGCATTGCTCACCCTGTTTTGTTTTGTTTTCTCCCCACAGAGGACGAGAGGAGCTTGTAGCAGTAAGCTTGGGAGGAGCTTACGGCTAGAACTTGAGCAAAAGTGGTATTTTTGCTTTTCCATAATGTGTATATCATGAGGTTATCTGGGTGGTTTTGAACTTCTTGCTTGAGTCGTGCTACTGTTATACTTTGTTATGTATATTTGCGTCGCCGCATGGTTCCTCTTTGCATTTTGCTTCATTTTGATGTGTAACAATTTGTAAAGGCCATGGTATTATGCACGTTTTAATTTTGGGCGTTTTTTGGGGTTGTTTTGAATTCCTTGTCGTCTATTATCAATGTATTACTGACCCATCATATATGTTATTGTCCTTCCATATTTCTTCTGATACATTAATTACTAAGTCATGGATTTAATGGTTTTCGCGTGTATTTGTTTAGGTTCCCTCTACTGTTAACGGTAGGAGTAGAAGTAGTTGCAAATTATGTAATGTTTTCCTAAATGTAATGTGTACTTCACACACAGTCTGCATTATGTACTATTTTGGATTTATCTAAACTAAACTGGGTACTTGGACTATTAAGGTTGCAGTTGCTTCATGTCATTCCAGTCTTCTTTAGAATATGGTATTCAATCTCATCTCTGAACTGGGTATATTTCTGAAGCTAGCATATGTATACATTGTTACTATACTTTTTCCTAGTGCCCATTATTAAAAATAATAATAATACTAATTATGAAGATCATTTCACTTCTCTAGTTTTATGAAGCTGCAATCAGAAATTTTCATTTCTTGTTTCTGTGTCTGATGTTAATTTTTGGCACTCGTTCTTATTTGATTTATGGAGATACGTATATTTTTTAATTTTTATTTTAACTTACGAGTGACGTACCGAGGGGTTTGCTCTGCTAGTCGGGTTGAAAACCAACCCGTTTAGACGGGAAATTCCCTGGTCCGCTACAGTTGGCATCAGAGCCCATGTTCCGATTTACCGGGGCTGTGGTTCCCTTTCTTATTTGATTAAGTTATTTGATTTTGTCATTTTGTTTTGGGGATTTTGGAAAAACCAGAAACCGTGATATACATATTATTCTGTGTGTTAGTAATGTACATTACTAACCAATTGTGAGTCTAATACGTTATCTATTTTGAAGATGTCGCGGTGTTAAAAATTTGTAGCCTCAAGCTTCGTCCCTAGGATTCTCAAGCTCCGTATGTAAGGAAGAACAAAAATTCTTAGCGGGAGAACTGCACGCCTTGAGAACGATTCGAAAAAACTGGTAAGTTCGATGATGACTATGGCAAATGGTGTTAGGACCAGAGAAACTTAGTACCGCTGTAGACTTGGAGGAATTCAAGTAGGTTGTACGAAATGACTAAATGTTTAGTAGGATGGAGGAACCTATCGTAGAACTAAGGGGACACGCGGCTTAAACTCGTAATGTACTTTTCTTTTACTATTTATTTATCATTTTTTTTGACATGCTCCCAGCTTTATGTCAGGCTTATACCCTTACCAAATGAATCTCCTCAAAATTATGTCTGTCATGTGCCTTTTTCCTGTGTTGGTAAAGTCTGTAACTAGTGTTCACTGACTACTTGTTTTCAAAAGAATTAAGTTCCTTAACGACACTTGCTTTGACGTCCATGCATGTTCTCATAACGTTAGTTAGTTTTAAAGGTTTGCTTCACCTGCTAACCATTTTTTTCATATATTAATTCTTCATAATACTTTGTGTCATTGCTTTTTGTTAAAGAAAAATGAACTGTTTTGGTTTACAATTTTTTCGGCCTGACTGGATAATGTCATCTCCACTTTTAATATAGAAATTAATACATCAATTTCATTTAGTAATTCTCTTTGAAATGCCCGTTGTATTTGGAAAACAATATTCATTTGAGTCCATACTAATTATTTAAAAAGTTTCTGATAAATCTTTGGTCTACCTAAACGGGAATTCTATGATCTCTTTGATTCTTACCTAGCTTTATTCTTTTGTACTTGATGTCCCGAACTAGTGTGTGAACATTTTATGCCCTTTCCTGTTGCTGCTAACTTTGAACTGGTTAAAAGAATTATAATTTCGTAGTTTGACTTGTATATATATGGACATGTTTGACAGTCACCATATAGTTAATATTTCGTAGTTTGAATTATAATTCTTCAACCCGTTTTCTATTTAGTTGTTCTTTGACACTATTTTTACAACCAACCTTCTTTGTATCCCATCTTTCTTTTCTTTTTTGCTAGCTCTATCGTTAATGAGCATTAGACGCAAGTGAAAGTGGAGCATCAGTAACCATAATGACCATTATAGTCATTGTCAATAGTCGAATAGTAGTGGGATTTTGTCGCTGTGGATTTTCTAAGGAGTTACCTAAGGTTCAGCAAGGAATGGAAGGGACAGTATGACTATCGATTGACTAGCGCCACTCCCTATGCAACTTGTACTTCATAGAGATTGTCATGATACATGGAATTTCTTCGCCAACCGTTTAGAGCGACCTCTTGTTCACGTACAAGTATTAGGGAGTTTCCATCTAGCTTTGGGCATCGAGCTAGATTTGATTATTGTTTCCCATCCTCAGTAAATGGTTAAGAGTGGGCTTCTCAAAATTAGGAAGACATGTTGTAGGCACACGTACGACTTCAAGGACAGTTGGAGGATGCTCTTGAAGTGAATCACATATCCAAGCTTCGAAGACGCGACGTTGACCCTTATCACGCGATTAGGTGACAAGATTTGCAGTCGCGCAAGATTATGACTTATGATCGAAAGTCGGTACTCGTTATCGTTATCTGATGGATCCAATCCTTCGGGTAAAAACCGTTTAGGCGACGAATGAAGCGTGGCAGCATCACTTTCTAGAGGAAGGCACTTGGAAGCTAGAGTTTGATGGGAGGGACAAGTAACCGGGCTACTTGAAGGTAAATCGTCATTGCTCTTATGCTTAATTTTGAATTTGGGGGACCAAATTCTTTTTTTTACGGGGTAATGGTGTAGCGCCGCTAAAATTTCTCGTGGGCCTTAAACCCGAACTCAACTCATTTGAGTGGGAAGCTAGAGTTTATAATGTGCGCGCGTGGTCCAAATACTGGGTGCGTATAGCAGCAGAGTGTGCCCTAAACCAGGTTTGGGTGTTCTTAGCTAAATGGTTGTCCCCTTGGTGAAATTTATGTGCCTAATTAGTAGGTGTTGTAGAAAGCTCTAGAAAATAATTGAGCATGCCTGACACGTTTTGGACATGAGCAGCTAGCTAGGGAGATTTTTGTCTCTTTATTTTCTTTTCAAAACTAAATCCTGGAAACAGGTCTTTCTTCTTCTCTTACCTTGTGATTCCACCATTTTTCTTCCCCTCATTTTTACTGATTTTCAAGACAAACCTCGAAAAAAAAAAAGAGAAAAGTTATTGGTTTTCCAGTGCAAATTTTGGCTCAACCCACACTCCAAATTTCACTGAATTTGTGTTCTACAAAGGTAGGGGATTTCTTCTCTTGAGTTAAATTTTCAGTACCAACTATTTCTGCTCTAATTTAATTCAAATATGTTTTCTCTCATTTCTGTTGTTGGCAATTTGCAATGTTTTCAAATATTGTATCATTCATGCAAGACGGTAACTATTTTTGTGGTTTTGTTATCCAAAAGTTTAACTACAATTTCCCATGATATTTCTTCGAATTGCCTATCCTTCTTGATACTTTCTACTCTGTGTTTAACTCTGGTACTTTGAGCTGTTTTGATAACCATGAATTTAATTAATTCGTTTATAAATTTTCTCCAATTGATCCCTGTTTTGACGACATCGTACAACAAGCAATTTTGGTTTCAAATCATATGCACCTTTGTTTAATTCTTAATGTGTTGCATATCATTTCAAATGTTACAAGTAATTTGTAAAGATTAAAAGGGTTATGCAGGCCCACAAGTTTTGATTTCAATCAAAATTAAGGTCTTTTACTAAGTTTCTAAACTTTCCTACTAACTGTTTGTGAAAATAGCTCACTGAACAACATTTTGAATTATCCAGTGAAACTTAAAACCTTTTATGGGCTGATATTGCCTTTGCATTTAAAACTCCTTTCATTTCTGTTAAGTGAGCATTTGAAACTCCTCTGATCCATCAGCTCTTCACGTTGTTATTTTCGACCCATCCAACATCCAATAAAAATTCAAATCATTTTTCAGCGTTTTTGTACTTTATTACTTTCCCTACCTTGTCAACTCAAGTATTCTATCTTAATTATTTGCCTTACTATGCCAGCTTGAAAGCTTTACAGGTCTAAGTTATCACTATCAACCAAAAATGTACTGTCTTATTATTAAAACACCATTGTTTTATGTTTTTGTTATGTGTACATTCACTTGGTTGTCATTAAACTTCTGAGCACTTGGTATTAAATTTATGGGATGATTTCATCGTGTACAGTAAATGAATTACTTTCTTTTCTGAAATGTATATTGACTGTGATGAGTATTATCAGAGTTTCCTTCTTACGAACAAGCCTAATAGGAAACTAGACGACTCTATTTTAGGAATGTCAGTCCCTTTGGGGTCCCCCACTTACGAGTGGTAATCCGGAAGACCGTTAGCTGTAACAGTAGCTGGTATCTGACTATCCTGACATCGGCGCTGGCCAAAAGAATAGTAGAGTCACTTTAACCCGATTTACAACTCTTTAATTTCGTTATGAATTTCAGTTGGGTAAAGCTTTTCATTTTGTACATTATTTTTAGCTGCTGCTCTTATCCATTTGTTTATGTATCGCGCAGGTAAACATTTTTGTAACCCCTACTGGGCATTGCTCACCCTGTTTTGTTTTGTTTTCTCCCCACAGAGGACGAGAGGAGCTTGTAGCAGTAAGCTTGGGAGGAGCTTACGGCTAGAACTTGAGCAAAAGTGGTATTTTTGCTTTTCCATAATGTGTATATCATGAGGTTATATGGGTGGTTTTGAACTTCTTGCTTGAGTCGTGCTACTGTTATACTTTGTTATGTATATTTGCGTCGCCGCATGGTTCCTCTTTGCATTTTGCTTCATTTGATGTGTAACAATTTGTAAAGGCCATGGTATTATGCACGGTCTAATTTTGGGCGTTTTTTGTGGTTGTTTTGAATTCCTTGCCGTCTGGTTTCAATGTATTACTGACCCATCATATATGTTATTGTCCTTCCATATTTTTGCCGATACATTAAGTACTAATTCATGGATTTAATGGTTTTCGCGCGTATTTGTTTAGGTTCCCTCTACTGTTAACGGTAGGAGTAGAAGTAGTTGCAAATTATGTAATGTTTTCCTAAATGTAACGTGTACTTCACACACAGTCTGCATTATGTACTATTTTGAATTTATCTAAACTAAACTGGGTACTTGGACTATTAAGATTGCAGTTGCTTCATGTCATTCCAGTCTTCTTTAGAATATGGTATTCAATCTCATCTTTGAACTGGGTATATTTCTGAAGCTAGCATATGTATACATTGTTACTATACTTTTTCCTAGTGCCCATTATTAAAAATAATAATAATACTAATTATGAAGATCATTTCACTTCTCTAGTTTTATGAAACTGCAATCAGAAATTTTCATTTCTTGTTTCTGTGTTTGATGTTAATTTTTGGCACTCGTTCTTATTTGATTTATGGAGATGCGTATATATATTTTATTTATTTTAACTTACGAGTGACGTACCGAGGGGTTTGCTCTGCTAGTCGGGTTGAAAACCAACCCGTTTAGACGGGAAATTTCCTGGTGTTGTGAAGATTAGAGAGCACACAAAACACTTGCAAGTATACAAGGCCAAGGTTTGTAATAAAATGATGAGTAGGGGTTTGTCCACAGGGAGAGGAGCATACAAGAAGTCTTCCTAGGCTAACAATGGTGACAATGCACTATGGCAGTGAGCAAAGCAAGGTAAATCAGCAAAGAACCAACTAAGAAAAGAAAAACAGACAAGAACCAAGGCTAGGAAGCCAAGGGCAGAGTGAGGATTGTGCACTGATTTCAGTGCACAGAAGCTACAAAGTGCAAGAAAATAAGAGGCAAGAAAATTAACTGAGTTGAAAGCACACAGGACTGAAAATGCAAATTACTGAGAAGGGATTGGTGGTTAAGCCAAGGCTTAGGATCCACCTTGTGTCCTAATCAAATGACATGTTTCTAGGTTGTGTTTGTTCCTAAGCATACATCTAGAAATGGAAGAATATCAAATTGCTCACTAGTTTGCCCCTAGCATTGGCTGTCTTTTGACAGTACAACCAATCACAGGCTCTATGAGCATTGGTATCTCCCATTTGCTCAATCAAAACATACAAGGAAGTAACTATCCTAGCAACCTGTCAAAAGACAGTACACAAGGCTTCAACTGAGCCTTAGCTTAGTGCTATTTAGCTCATGCTGAACATGGATAAAGCAATAACATTCATCATAAGTGATAATTCAAACACAACTAGCAACATTTGAGATAACTAAAAATATATGCAATGTTCAACTGTTCACTGATAAGCACTGAAATTGAAATTCATTAAAATTTTGTGGCAAATTCTCTACTGGCTAGTCCAGAGAGATACACAGTGTCCTTCACACACTCCACATAACACCAATTTATACCCAATTATCCATTTAGGGCTTTCCCCCAATTTTCCCCCAAAACAGTGAAATCAGGTGAAATTGATTTACCTAATGTTGATGAGATACTCGCTCCATCTCGTCGACCCACTCTCCAATTACTTCTTCTCGTTCATCTCCTGCTCCAATTGCTGCTCTAACATCAACTTATATCCCCAATTTCTCACCTAGGGTTTCAGTGATGAGAGATGAGAAATTGAGGAGATTAGTTGATGAAAAAGAGATAAAACGTGATAGTGATGATGGGTTTAGGTGTGGTGGTGGTAGAGTGATTTGGGGAGAAGATAGTGGAGTGATTTGGGGGAAGGTAGTGGTGATGGAGACGGACATGGTGGTGGTACGGGTTCTGAAGGAAGAAGAGATGGAGAAGAAAGAAGAAAGGTGCGTTTGGCTGGGTATAGGGTGTTCGATACTTGGGTGTTAGGCTGGCGTATCGAGTTTGATGATCTGCGACGCTGAGCCGTGGGATAGGGAGATGAAAGATGAATCTGACGGTGAGATGAAGTGAAGCTTGTAGCGACCGCTGGATTATATAATACAACAAAATCAACGACGCCAGATGGAGTTAGGTGTTGTAGTGTTAGGCGGAGATATCAAACTTCGATGCACAGCAAGGGAGCGACCGTCGGATGCTTCTGAGAACTGATCTGACGGCTGAAGACGCAAGCGGGTATGGATTTGGGTTTTAGGCTTTTGGGTATAGAATATGGGTTTGGGAAATGAGTTTGGCTTGGAAAACCTTGAGCCCACTTCTTCTTTAAGAACAACTTTCTTCTTCTTGAGCCCATTTCCAGCTTTTTGGACGTGCGCTCCATTCTTTGCGGCTTCCTTGCGTAATTCCTCCTGGCTTTTCACTACTTTTCTGCTCTATTCCGCTCCGCAATTCATCCAGACTTTATTTATTACCTAAAAATGCAAAATTAAGTAAGAAAAATATTTATTCTTGAAAACAATGAAAATACAGAATATGGGATAAAATGTAGAATTAATGCACAAAAGATGAGTTAAATGCCAAGAAAAAATATATAGAAATACGCACTTTTTAGCACTCATCAAATACCCCCAAACCTGAATTTTACTTGTCCTCAAGTAAAACAAAACTAAGGAAATCCTAACTATACCACTGTCGCTGGTCTCTCGAATGCATTTAGCGTATGCACTAAGCCTTTTAAACCACTAAGTGTCCCTAGTGGACGAGTTAAGTCTCGTGAAGGTTTGCTTAGAACGTACCTACAAAGTTCTAGGTCAAAATATAAGCTCATATTCCATCAAATGTGACATGTGCAAAACAGTTTAAGCTCACAGCAAAATAGAGATGTCAATCTAGCTATCGAAGGCACAATCCTAGCACTGATAACAAAAAAAAGACATGTGATAAGAGTGTAAAGTGTATCTACACATGTGTAAAGAAAGATCTGAAGTTATGACTACTAATCACCAAGAGATAGTTTCTCAGGCTAAGAACTGAGGTCGAAATCTAGCTAGCTGTCCGGACTTTACGAGAATTGTGAATGAGTTGGAGGTATTTCACAATTACTCGCGTTGTACATCAATGGCATACACCCTCCTTGCTTATTACAAAAAAACAACAAAATGACTCTTTACATGACTCTTATTTACATTGACTATTCTCTTTTTATTTTTGGAACAAGAGATGATGGAATTGATAAATACTTGATTTTTTTTGTATTTTTCTGATTTGATTTTTTTTTTTTTTTTTTTACATGACACTTTGCAAGAGGTAGCCCTTTTTGATGCACCCAGTTAAATTCGATGGTTGTCTTTCTTAATGTAACCTCCACCTTCTATCCCAACCAACCAAAGAACAAGCTAGTCAAGTTTCGTTCAGTATTCTAAAGTGATTGGCAATCGTAACTTCCTATCAAACACCTTGAAGATCGAGGCCATACATGTATTGGTAGATCGTGCGCGTGCAAATTTCTTATCACTATGTGAATTGTGCTAGAATCAGGGTGCCTAAATATCTAGACTAAGACTCCTAATAAAAATACATATTTGCACAAGAGTCAACATTTCAAGGTAAATGAGCTCCATTTTTATGATTTTCATTTTTTAATTTTTAATTTTTTGAATTTTGATTTTTTTTTTTGGAATTTTTCAATTTTTTCAAAAAGAAGAAGGAGTTCGTTTTCAATTATGGCAAATTATCATGGTATCTACTCTATACCCCCAAACCTAAACTAAACATTGTCCTCAATGTTTCAAAATATGGAAAGAATTATAAAACAATATATGAAGAGGAACATGCTGAGTAGAGTAAAAGGAGAGAGAATACCCGATTGTACGGGGCAGCTCGATTAAAACTCCGTTATTCAAGGCAAAAATCCATCATATTAGAGTCACAATGGATGAGCACAAATATACACAAAGGAAATTTAACTAACACATTATCTACAAGAAAATTTGGTTTTTAATGGGATTGGACTTTTTGGAAAAAATTTGGTTTTGTTGGGAACATTTGGTTTTGATGGGAAAACGAAAAATTTTGGTTTTTAGGGAAAGATTTGGAAAACTTTTTGGTTATTTAGGGAAAGAGTGGACCAGTTTAGTCCACATAGACTGGGTCCTCCAGGTTGGTTGTTTCAATGTCGGGTGGAAATGGCTCAAGGAATGGCTTTAATCTCTGCCCGTTGACTTTGAAAACGTTCTTGTTGGAGACATCCTCCAGCTCTACAGCTCCATGAGGAAAAACTGTGCGTACTAGGTACGGACCCTTCCATCTGGAACGCAGTTTTCCTGGAAAAAGATGTAATCGGGAGTCATACAGCAAGACTTTCTGACCAGGAGTGAAGGATTTGCGCAGAATACGCTTATCATGAAATCTTCATCTTTGCTTGTACAGCTTGGCACTGTCATAAGCCTCATTTCTCAATTCTTCCAACTCGTTGAGTTGAAGTTTCCGTTGAATTCCAGCTTCGTCCAGAGAAAGTTCAGCTCTTTGATTGCCCAGTAGGCACGATGTTCTAATTCCACAGGTAGATGGCACGGCTTTCCATACACTAGACGATAGGGGGACATGCCAATTGGTGTCTTATAAGCTGTTCTATAGGCCCACAAAGCATCATTCAATCTCAATGACCAATCTTTCCTGGACGGGTTGACCGTCTTCTCCAGAATGTGCTTAATTTCCCTATTAGACACTTCCACTTGTCCACTGAGTCGGTGGGTACGGAGTAGCAACCTTGTGAGTTATGCCATACTTGCGTACTAAAGACTCAAAGTACTTGTTACGAAAATGTGAACCGCCGTCACTGATGATAGCTCTAGGGGTACCAAAACGTGAAAATATGTTCTCCTTTAGAAATGAAAGTACCACCTTGTGGTCATTTGTTCTGGTTGCTATGGCTTCTACCCACTTAGAAACGTAATCAACTGCGACTAGGATGTACAACTTGCTGTCAGACATGGGAAATGGACCCATGAAGTCTATCCCCCAAACATCAAAAATCTCCACAATCAAAATGGGGTTCAATGGCATCATGTTTCTCCTCGAAATGCTTCCTAGCTTTTGACAGCGTTCACAAGCAACACAATAATCATGGCAATCCTTGAACAATGATGGCCAATAGAATCCACACTGCAAGATCTTTGCAGCGGTTTTCTTGGCACTGAAATGGCCTCCACATGCTTGGTCATGACAGAAAGATATCACATCTTTCTGTTCAGTGTTGGGGACATCTCCTAATGATTTGGTCTGGACAGTACTTAAACAAATATGGGTCATCCCAAAGGAAATGTTTGACTTCAGCCAGGAATTTAGAGCGGTCTTGTCTCGACCAACGTGAGGGCATCCTACCTGTAGCGAGGTAGTTAACAATATCAGCAAACCAAGGAAGGTCTGAGATAGACATCAGCTGTTCATCTGGGAATGTCTCTAATCAGCTCACATTCATCAATAGACTCTAAAGTTAATCTAGACAAATGATCAGCAACCACATTCTCACAACCTTTCTTATCACGGATTTCGAGATCGAATTCCTGTAATAAGAGTATCCATCGAATAAGGCGAGCTTTAGCATCCTTCTTGGAAAGAAGATACTTCAAAGCCGCATGGTCTGTGTATATGATGATCTTAGACCCTATCAGATAAGATCTAAACTTGTCTAATGCGAAAACGACGGCAAGCAATTCCTTCTCGGTAGTTGAATAATTGAGTTGGGCATCATTAAGGGTTTTGCTAGCATAGTATATCACATATGGTAGTCTATCAACTCGCTGTCCTAAAACAGCACCAACAGCATAATCAGAGGCATCACACATAAGTTCGAACGGAAGCTTCCAATCGGGTGGTCGGACTATAGGAGCGGTGGTGAGAAGGGTTTTTAATTCCTCCCATGCCTTCACACAAGCAGCATCGAAATTGAAGGCAACATCTTTGGAGAGAAGACTGCACAGAGGTCTGGAGATTTTGCTGAAATCTTTGATGAATCGCCGGTAAAAACCAGCATGACCTAGAAATGATCTGATCTCCTTCACAGAGCAAGGTTGTGGTAGATGTTGAATGAGGTCAACTTTAGCTTTATCCACTTCAATTCCTTTTCTGAGATGATGTGTCCTAGAACTATTCCTGAATTCACCATAAAATGGCATTTTTCCCAATTTAGAACAAGGTTCTTTTCTTTACATCTGGATATCACGAGGGCAAGATGCTTCAAACATTCGTCAAACGAGGAACCAAAAACAGAGAAATCATCCATAAAGATCTCGAGAAAACTATCTATCATGTCAGAAAAAATGCTCATCATGCAACGCTGAAAAGTAGCAGGTGCATTACACAACCCGAAGGGCATACGTCTATAAGCAAACGTCCCAAATGGACACGTGAATGTAGTTTTTTCCTGATCTTCCGGAGCAATGTGAATTTGGTTATAACCGGAAAAGCCATCTAGAAAACAGTAGTGACTGTGTCCAGACACACGTTCTAGCATTTGGTCAATGAAAGGGAGCGGGAAGTGATCCTTCCTTGTTACTGTGTTCAACTTCCTGTAGTCGATGCATACTCGCCATCCTGTGGTTGTACGAGTAGGGACTAATTCATTCTTGTCGTTCTGAACTACAGTAATGCCTGACTTCTTAGGCACAACTTGAATGGGACTAACCCATTTGCTATCGGGAATTGGGTATATGATACCCGCATCAAGTAGTTTCAGGATCTCTCCTTTGACTACATCTCTCATGTTAGGATTAAGTCTCCTTTGCATTTCCCTCGATGGTTTGGCATTCTCTTCAAGGTTAATGTGGTGCATGCAAATGGTGGGACTAATTCCTTTGAGATCTGAGATGGTCCATCCTAAGGCCTCTTTGTGTTCCTTAAGTACTTCTAAAAGCTTACTTTCCTGTTCCGTGTCTAAACATGATGAAATAATGACAGGTAAAGTATCAGAAGAACCTAGGAATGCGTACTTCAACGTACTAGGCAACGTTTTCAATTCAAGCTTGGGTGGCTCAACAATGGATGGAATAAGCTTGGAATCAGGAGTAGGGGTGGTTCCACTTCATATTTCCTTTCAGTGACGTCCATTTGAGGTACAGATTCGAGCAGAGATAGGACGTCACTACAGTATGCATCATCATAGGAATCAGGGTTAAAGTTCTCCATACATGCTTGAAAGGGGTCGACGGATAGAATGTTAGTCAACGAATCTTGCATTAATCCTTCAATCATATTAACTTCATGCACATCATCATCATCAAGATTCACAGGTTGTTGACTAATATCGAACACATTCAATTCTACCGTCATGTTACCAAAAGACAGTTTTAACACTCCATTCCGACAGTTGATGATCGCGTTGGACGTAGCCAAGAAAGGACGTCCTAAGATGACAGGAATGTGACAGTCTGGGTTTTGTACAGGTTGAGTGTCTAAGACAATGAAGTCTACGGGAAAATAGAATTTGTCAACCTTGATCAAAACATCTTCGACCACTCCACGAGGAATCTTGACAGATCGGTCTGCCAGTTGTAGAGTGATAGATGTTGGTTTCAACTCCCCAAGACCTAACTGCTCATAAACAGAATATGGCAGTAGGTTAACACTTGCACCTAGGTCTAATAACGCTTTATTGACCGTGTGTTCTCCTATAGTGCAAGAAATTGTTGGACATCCTGGATCCCTAAACTTGGGTGGAGTTTTGTTCAGAATGATGGAACTACCTGCTCAGCTAAGAAAGCACGTTTTTGCACATTGAGCTTGCGCTTTTGAGTGCACAAGTCTTTGAGGAATTTGGCATAAGCAGGGATTTGCTTGATTGCTTCAAGAAAAGGAATGTTGATGTTGACTCTCTTGAACAGATCTAACATCTCATTGTAATGGGTACTTTTCTGTTGATAGATCAATCTTTGAGGAAATGGGCAACAGGAAGATGAGTTGGCAAAGGGACATTCACAGCAGTAGAATTGTCAGATTTTCCAACTTGCTCAGATTCTTTGGTTTTCTGGGGTTGTGGAGACACGTGGAATTTGTATCAGATTCATTAGGTTCGCCACGTTGTTCTCGATGACTTTACCACTTCGGAGGGTGGTAATGGCATGGATTTGATCAGGTGAGGTTTCAGTGCAGGATGTTGTGCCTGTTTGAAATATCCTCTTTGGATTTTGTTGGGGTTGGCTCGGAAGTTTACCCTTTTCTCTCTCACATATTTGATCCATCTTTTGATCTAGATTTTTCTGACTTTGCATCAAACTCTGGAACATTTCCTCTAGGGTGGATAATCTCTTGTCGGTATTGTGTTGAGGATATGATTGTTGTTGAGAGTTTGATTGTTGCTGAGGGTTTCTCGGGTGTTGATAACCTTGATTGTTCTGATATCCCTGATTGTTTTGATAGCTCTGATTGGGTTGAGATGGTCCTCCTTGAGTGGGTCCTTTTGACCATGAAAAGTTAGGGTGGTTTCTCCATCCTGGATTGTAGGTCTGTGAATAAGGGTTATGCTCTGGTTTTTGAAACATGGCATGTGCCTGTTCAAGCCTAGACTCCTGGACTGCAAGCAAATCGGGACAATTTTGGAATTGATGGTTGGGGTCGTTACAAGCAGCACAAACAGACGAAGCGACATGTTCTCGGAGAGTAGTGGTGGAAGGTTTTGAATTTTTATGTAGTTCTAACTCTTCTAATCTCCTAACTATTGATGCCATGTTTGCTCTTCCCTCAAAATCCGCTTCAATCCTAAAAGCCTTTGCTTCGGCTGTAGTCTTTCTGGTTTCACGGATGGATTCCCACTGTTGCGTCTTTTCAGCTACTTCAATCAAGAAGTCCCAAGACGCGTCAGCAGTTTTATCTACGAATAGACCATTACACATCGACTCAACCGTTGTTCGGGTGGACACATCTAGACCTTCATACAAAATTTGCACAAGTCTCCATTTTTCAAAACCATGATGGGGACATTGGAGCAATAATTCATTGAATCTCTCCAGGTATCTAGCTAAGGTTTCACCTTCTAATTGCACAAAGCTATTCAGACTTTGACGAATTGTCGCAGTCTTGTGGTTCGGGAAAAACTTTTTGAAAAACTCCTTTATGAGGTCATCCCATGTCATGATGGATTGAGGCTGTAAAGCATAGAGCCAGGCCTTTGCCTTATCTTTCAGGGAGAAAGGAAAAAGCCTTAACTTCAGGGTTTCGTCGGTCATTTGAGTGAAACGCAGAGTTCCACAAATTTCCTCGAATTCTCTCACGTGGTGGTACGGGTTTTCATTCTCAACACCTCTAAAAATAGGAAGCATCTGTATTGTGCTTGATTTCAGCTCATAATGGCCATTAGCCTCGGGCAGCAAAATACAAGAAGGTTGACTGGCTCTAGTTGGATACATATAATCCTTGAGGGTACGGGGTTCTCCCATGTTTCTGGTTGATCTGGACTGTCTCCCTCAGAACTTAGAATTTCGATAGGTTCGTCTGGGTTAATTCTAACAAGTCTGTTTGTCTGGTCTCTGTAGGTCACAATCATGTCCTAGTAGGTACCTTAACTAACATGTTGGTCAGACAGAGCAATCGGAAACAATTTGGCCCACAAGGGTTATGAAGATTTGGTTTTGAATGGGTTTTGGTTTAAAGAAGGGGTTTTGTTTTTGGTTTAAAAAAAAAAAATTTGGGCTTTGGAAAAAATTTTTTGAACTAAACCTAGCATAAATTATCACAACTCATAAAAGAAAATAAAAACAATAATAATAATTGAAACAAACCCATAAAAGAAAAAATAAAAATAAAAGAAAAATAAAAGAAAACAAAAAAATAATTACAGTCCCAAATAAAAAAGAAAAAGAAAATAAAAATTATTACAATCCCAAATAAATAATTAAATTAATTATTACAAGCCCGAATTTGAATTTAAATGAGTCCCAAGTGGGTTAACTCATGGGTTAGGCTTACTTGGTTTTTGGAGGGAAGCCCAAAAATAGGCTTTTAGTCCCCTTTTAGTTGCACAGCCCAGTTGGGCTTTATGATCGTCCTAAGCAGCTCACGTCCAAGCCCAGCAGCAACAGGTGGAGCAGAGCCCAGCAGAATCTGCAGCGAAGCCCAGGAGCAGAAGTTGCAAGCCCAGCGAGATTGAGGTTACTAAGCCCAGCTCAGTTGGTTCAAGCCCAGCTCAGTTGGTTCAGAGCCCAGCAGCAGAGGGTGCACAAGCCCAGTTGACAGCTTCAGTTGGCAGCCCAGCAGGCTTGGCAGCAGCAACAGCAGCAGCAGCAGCTTGGCAGAGGAAGCACCAACAGCAGCAGCAACAGCAGGCTTTGGCTTTGGCTTGGCAGCAACAGCAGCAGCAGCAGCAGCTTGGCAGAGAAAGCACCAACAGCAGCAGCAGCTCAGCAACAGCAGCAGCAGGCTTTGCAGCAACAACAAATAATTCACAGCTCCAGCAGCAGTTAGCAAGTGAACAAGATAGCAATGAACACACAACTAGGCAAGCACAACAAGGCCACAACAGCTATGAAAACTTCAAAAATATGGCAGCCAGCTCCCCGGCAGCGGCGCCAAAAACTTGTTGTGAAGATTAGAGAGCACAAAAAACACTTGCAAGTATACAAGGCCAAGGTTTGTAATAAAATGATGAGTAGGGGTTTGTCCACAGGGAGAGGAGCATACAAGAAGTCTTCCTAGGCTAACAATGGTGACAATGCACTATGGCAGTGAGCAAAGCAAGGTAAATCAGCAAAGAACCAACTAAGAAAAGAAAAACAGACAAGAACCAAGGCTAGGAAGCCAAGGGAAGAGTGAGGATTGTGCACTGACTTCAGTGCACAGAAGCTACAAAGTGCAAGAAAATAAGAGGCAAGAAAATTAACTGAGTTGAAAGCACACAGGACTGAAAATGCAAATTACTGAGAAGGGATTGGTGGTTAAGCCAAGGCTTAGGATCCACCTTGTGTCCTAATCAAATGACATGTTTCTAGGTTGTGTTTGTTCCTAAGCATACATCTAGAAATGGAAGAATATCAAATTGCTCACTAGTTTGCCCCTAGCATTGGCTGTCTTTTGACAGTACAGCCAATCACAGGCTCTATGAGCATTGGTATCTCCCATTTGCTCAATCAAAACATACAAGGAAGTAACTATCCTAGCAACCTGTCAAAAGACAGTACACAAGGCTTCAACTGAGCCTTAGCTTAGTGCTATTTAGCTCATGCTGAACATGGATAAAGCAATAACATTCATCATAAGTGATAATTCAAACACAACTAGCAACATTTGAGATAACTAAAAATATATGCAATGTTCAACTGTTCACTGATAAGCACTGAAATTGAAATTCATTAAAATTTTGTGGCAAATTCTCTACTGGCTAGTCCAGAGAGATACACAGTGTCCTTCACACACTCCACATAACACCAATTTATACCCAATTATCCATTTAGGGCTTTCCCCCAATTTTCCCCCAAAACAGTGAAATCAGGTGAAATTGATTTACCTAATGTTGATGAGATACTCGCTCCATCTCGTCGACCCACTCTCCAATTACTTCTTCTCGTTCATCTCCTGCTCCAATTGCTGCTCTAACATCAACTTATATCCCCAATTTCTCACCTAGGGTTTCAGTGATGAGAGATGAGAAATTGAGGAGATTAGTTGACGAAAAAGAGATAAAACGTGATAGTGATGATGGGTTTAGGTGTGGTGGTGGTAGAGTGATTTGGGGAGAAGATAGTGGAGTGATTTGGGGGAAGGTAGTGGTGATGGAGACGGACATGGTGGTGGTACGGGTTCTGAAGGAAGAAGAGATGGAGAAGAAAGGTGCGTTTGGCTGGGTATAGGGTGTTCGATACTTGGGTGTTAGGCTGGCGTATCGAGTTTGATGATCTGCGACGCTGAGCCGTGGGATATGGAGATGAAAGATGAATCTGACGGTGAGATGAAGTGAAGCTTGTAGCGACCGCTGGATTATATAATACAACAAAATCAACGACGCCAGATGGAGTTAGGTGTTGTAGTGTTAGGCGGAGATATCAAACTTCGACGCACAGCAAGGGAGCGACCGTCGGATGCTTCTGAGAACTGATCTGACGGCTGAAGACGCAAGCGGGTATGGATTTGGGTTTTAGGCTTTTGGGTATAGAATATGGGTTTGGGAAATGAGTTTGGCTTGGAAAACCTTGAGCCCACTTCTTCTTTAAGAACAACTTTCTTCTTCTTGAGCCCATTTCCAGCTTTTTGGACGTGCGCTCCATTCTTTGCGGCTTCCTTGCGTAATTCCTCCTGGCTTTTCACTACTTTTCTGCTCTATTCCGCTCCGCAATTCATCCAGACTTTATTTATTACCTAAAAATGCAAAATTAAGTAAGAAAAATATTTATTCTTGAAAACAATGAAAATACAGAATATGGGATAAAATGTAGAATTAATGCACAAAAGATGAGTTAAATGCCAAGAAAAAATATATAGAAATACGCACTTTTTAGCACTCATCACCTGGCCCGTTACAGCTAGTGTCTGTAACGGCTTAATATAGTGTGGTGTTCAATCTGGACTAGGTCTCGGAGTTTTTTTGCATTTGCGGTTTTCTCGAAACTTCTGGTGTCTGTGTTATTTCTATTCGGCATTATATTTTGTTATATAATTAAAATATCATAGGTTGTGCGTTGTATCGATCAATTGTGAAATCCAATTTTGGTTGTTGATTGGAAATTGATTGATCCTTTGAAATTGGTCTTTGGTACCATCCAAGTTTATATCTCTTGTATTTGATAAAGACTCACAGATTTCTATTTGTTTGAGTATAGATCAAAGCAAGAGATAGAGATATTAACTCCTTGATATACTTTTTTATTAAGATTGAGTCTGACTTGTAGTTGATTCTCTTAAAAGTATATTAGAGCAAGTCTTATGGTGGACTCCAACCTATTCCTAGTGTGGAAAAGCCATGGAATGTCAAGTCTAATGGCTTCCAAGTTGGGGTTTTTCACAGAAAATCCAAGCAGGGTTCCACCATTTTGTGGAAGGGTTCGTGGAATCCATGTGAACGTCAATAAGAATAGCGTTAAACGCTATTAAGAATAGCGCTAAATTTTTTTTGTCCGTAGATTTAGGATGAGTTGTTGAAATCTAACGGCTGAGAAAAAACGCTATTCTTAATAGCGTTTTTTAGCGCTATTAAGAATAGCGTTCACTATTCCACCACCACACTTGCACTTCCATCCACGGTTCCAAATGTTGAGGTGGCGTGGAAGATGGAAAATGGAACTCTTCCACCATAAGACTTGCTCTTAGAGTTAGTCCATACAGATTGCTAATCGAAATATTGTGTGAGGTTGTTAGACCCCCGCATTTTCAGATAGGATAATGAATCACATAGTTCTTGGAAGTCAGATGAACCAATTCTAAACTCGTTTGGAAGTGTGGCAAATCGGTTCCAAGATTGTGAATATGAAAACGGATTTACAAAGCAAAGATGTCGACATATTTGAACATGTGCAGTAATTCTTATTTTTTATTGTTCAAATATATTCCTTAATAACTAATGGAAAATCTCAAATATATTCCTTAATAACTAATGAAAAATCCCGGATCGAAATAAATTGAGAATCTTTTAATTAAGGTTTTTAGTTTTTATATGCTTTTAGTTTCCAGCGATTAAATTCATATCTTTAGAAAATAAAAATTAGTAATGTGCATTTAGTAATTGGGGATTTTCTACTGAGATTTCGGTCAATATTTGGACAGTGCATTTCTGGGAATTATGAAAACCGTTTTTGCCTTTATTGCATATCTTTGAGAATATTCGGTTTTGGAAATTCCTTGATGTCCAAACTTCCTTGGTCTATAAATATTGAAGTTTGCATTTTAAGAAAACTAATCCTCAGAGCCAGCAAAACTACCTAGTTGTGTTGTTATTGGTGGAGCCGTCTAGAGGAAGTACCCTAATTAGGCGAAATCTCTTACGACCGCTCGTTTTAAAGACTTCTTTGGAATTGGGAAGCTCTACGAGTACCGTTGGTGGGAAATTAGATAATTGCGGTTTATTATTAGTTTTCGATTGATTTGATTAACTAACGGTTGTTGAACTTTGATTGCACCTAGTTTGTTTATGCTTGAGAATCTTCTCTTCTGATATAAGATTCACTCAAACTAGATCGAAGTTTCGACGGGGATCTTTAGAACTGTTTGTAGATCTAAAGACGTATTATGATAATCCATTGTTAACAAACTCCGTTCTGTGTGTGATTGATCACAAAATATTCAAGTTGTTTATGTGCAGGTGTTTATTGAAGATCTAAGAAGATTTGAAGACAAAGAAGATTTCTTATTTGAGTTCATAATCTTTGGAGTGCACAAAACTTGATCGGCTGGGGATCCAAATATAATCGGTTTATCTTTGTGATAACCTTGATTGATTAGTTGAGTAGATCGACATCAATATAATTCTTTGTGATTCAAAGTGTTGATTGCATAGTCCAGACAATTACTTTGGTAGTTGTTAAGAGATTGGTCTAAGAACCTGACAAAGGAGTTTATTGGGATAAATGGAAGAGCCTTTTGTCAAACTCATATCATGTTGGTTGAAAAGAGTTGTTGCCGAACAGATTTTTTGTTCCTTTACTGTTTGGAATACGAACCAAATGAACTGTTTCTAGTGCGTGACTTATTACAAGTTAGAGGCGTAGGGATACTGAGGGAACTAGGTGAACTATAGGTTTAGTTGCTTGGTCTCAACTATACGAAGTTGGTTTAGATTTTGTATAGCGGCTTAATTATGAGAGTATTCAATTCTGGACAAGGTCCCGGGGTTTTTCTGCATTTGCGGTTTCCTCGTAAACAAAATCTTGATGTGTCTTTTAATTTTTTATTTCCGCAATTATAATTGTTTTATTATAATTAGAAGTAAAATACACAAACGTTAATTCCTATTTACTTGATAGGAATCTTATTGTGATTGGTTAAGTCTGAACCTATTATCAAGTAATCATACTTCGTTGTTGTATTGTCTCGATCTCGTATCCATATACGATGACACGAAGTGTGAATCGATTAGTTGTATTGTCTCGACTCAGTCCATAGACAATCACTTTTGGAGAAAGGACTTATAGGTGGAAAAGTTTTAGATTGAGGTATATTTGGGTACCCTCGTCTTTTCAATTGGTAACAGAGCACGCAAACACGAAAATATCTAACAACCTGTGTTTGGTGCGATCCAACCTATAAGAATTGAATCACATGAACGATTTGATTAACGGTTTCAAAGATTTTTGATGGTCTTAAAGAAAACAGTGAAGAATATTTCTCTGCTCTTGTTAAGATGTTAAAAGAAAAGATTGAACAGAACCAGTCACATACTGATGAGACCAGTAATATCATGATATGATTGATAGAGAACTGTTGAAAAACATAGAAGATCCTAAAACGGGAGATTCTCAAAGATGTTCAAGTCTAACTTCCAGACATCTTGAACAAACTAATAAGAGACTACGTAGGAAGCCTTTTCAAAAAGGATGGAATTGTTTAATTCAGAAGATTTATTTTACAAAACATCCGATTAATCGCGTTAAGAAACTTTATAAGAACTTAACGAATCATCCTAAATCTGGTGAACAATGTCTTGGAGCATTTGCACTTAAAACAACTTCACCATTCCAATGGTTTCTAGATAGTGGATGTAGTAGACATATGACAGCTGATCTTTCTTGGTTCACAAAGACAGAAAACTACAAGGGAGGATCGGTAACCTTCGGAGATGGAAGCAGCTGTCTTATCAGCAAAAAAGGTACTATGAAACTTCCAGGTATTCCCGAAATTCATGATGTTGTTTATGTAAAAGGAATGAAAGAAAATCTTTTGTCAGTTAGTCAAATTTGTGATAAAGGTCACAAGGTTATATTCAATATGAGAGGTTGTGATATTGAAGATAAGTCCGGAAAAATAATTTTTCGAGGACGTAGAAGTATGAATAACTGTTATCTACTTGATATATAATCCAATTTGTACTGTAACTTGACTAAGGTTGAGTCAACTCATTTGTGGCATGAATGTTTTGGTCATATTAACTACCGAATGCTATGAAAGCTTATTAATCGTGAACTTGTCAGAGGCGTTCCAAAAATTAATACTAAAGTAGAAGGTATTTATGGTGCATGTCAAAAGGGTAATCAAGGAAAAATTCCACACAAACTTTCTCGAGATACAACCACTCGTGCTCCTCTCGATCTAATTCATATGGATCTATTTGGTCCAATCCAACAAGCAACTGTTGGAGGAAAGAAATATGCTTTAGTAATGGTAGATGACTACACACATTTCACATGGGTTGCTTTTCTGAAGCACAAGAATGACACTCTTGAGGAGTTCAAAATTATTGTGAATAGAATTCAAAATGAACAAGGTCGCCAATTTAAGAAGATAAGAAGCGATCGTGGTACAAAATTCAAGGATACAAAAGTATATGAATACTGCAATGATCTTGGAATTAGTCATCAATTCTCTGCTCCTATTACACCTCAGGCAAATGGTGTAGCTGAGAGAAAGAATAGAAATATTCAAGAAATGGCAAGAGTGATGCTTCACAATAAAAACCTACCATTAACCTTCTGGGGGAAAGCTGTATTTACAGCTTGTTATCTTATAAATAGAGTTTATTTAAGATTCAAAATTCTAAATACCCCATATGAATTATGGCATGGAAGAAAACCCAATCTGAGTTATTTAAGGGTTTTTGGAAGCAAATGCTATATTCTTAAAGACAGAGAACATAGAGGAAAATTTGATTCCAAAAGTGATGAAGGAATTTTTCTTGGCTATGCCTCTGACATACGTGCCTTCCGGGTATACAATCTCATAACCTAAGTCATGATGGAATCGATTAACGTGGTTATTGATGACATTAGCGACTTTTGTCAAGACAATCACACTATAGCAGAGCTTCCTCCCTCTGAAACTATTATTAAAGAAAAACAGACTGAAGAAGAACCATCAGTTGTTCCTTTAATTAGTGACACAGATGATAAAGAGGATAATGAAAGTATTGTTGAACAACCCAATGATACTGAAAATATTGTCCAAAAACCTGCTAAGTGGGTACATCAAAGACACTCCACTGAAGACATCATTGGAGATGCCAATGCTAGAGTTATGACTCGAAGAGAACTTCAGAATGTCTGTCACTATTCATGTTTTCTCTCCTCAATAGAAGCAAAAAATATTGAGGAAACACTCAGTGAACCTGCTTGGGTAAACTCAATGCATGAGAAACTTAATCAGTTTAAAAGACAAGAAGTGTGGGAACTCTTTCCTAAGCCGACATGAGTAAACATTGTTGGAACAAAGTGGATCTACAAGAACAAATCAGACGAATTCAGAACAATTGTCAGAAACAAATCTAGGCTCGTTGCTCAAGGATATTCTCAAATTGAAGGTATAGATTTTGATGAAACTTTTGCTCATGTTTCTCGTTTAGAATCAATAATACTTTTACTTGCTTATGTCTTCCATCTTAAGATAAAACTTTTTCAAATGGATATTAAATCTGTATTTCTGAATGGGGATTTAAAAGAAGAGGTATTTGTTGCTCAACCCAAAGGATTTGAAGATCCATTTTCCCCAGATTATGTCTTTAAACTCAAAAAGGCCTTGTATGGTCTAAAACAAGCTCCAAGAGCTTGGTATGATAAGCTGACATCCTTCTTACTTCAAAAAGGATTCTCTAGAGGTGGTGCTGATAAGACACTTTTCAGCAATGGTGTGGAAAAAGTGTTCTAATAGTACAAATATATGTAGATGACATCTTCTTTGGATCCACCTCAAAATCTCTAACAGATGAATTTCTGAATCTTATGAGTGGAGAATTCAAAATGAGCAATGTTGGAGAATTATCATATTTTCTTGGTTTGCAAATACAACAACAAAAAGACAATATTCTTCTTTCTCAAGAAAAATATGCAAGGAATTTAGTTGAAAAATTCGAACTAAAAAGTGCAACACCTATGGCAACTCCAATGCCAACTACTGGAAAACTTTAATTGAATCCAGAAGAAAAATCAATTGATCAAAAATTGTACAGATCTATGATAGGAAGCTAGTTATACTTAACTACAACAAGACCAGACATTGCCTTTAGTGTGGGATGTTGTGCAAGATTTCAAGCAGATCCTAGAGAATCACATCTAAAAGATGTAATACGAATCATAAGATACGTTAATGGTACCCTAGATTATGGTCTATCATACTCTATGGAAACGAACAACAACCTTGTTGCCTATTCAGATGCGGACTTGGCAGGATGTGTAGAAGATCGGAAAAGCACCTCTGGTGGATGCTTCTATGTTGGTCAAAATCTTGTAGCTTGGCACAACAAGAAACATAACTCACAGTCTCTGTCAACTTGGGAAGCAAAATATATTGCTGCCGGTACATGTTGTACCCAACTTTTGTGGATGAAACAAATGCTCATTGACTAAGGAATAAATATTTCAACTATGAGCATCCTTTGTGATAACTCAAGTGTTGTTCGCTTGACTGAAAATCCAGTTGAACATTCTCGTACTAAACACATAGATATTAGATATCACTTTATTATAGAATTATATGAGAATGCAGTTATCAAATTGGAATATGTGCCACCTGAACGTCAATTTGCTGATATTCTCACTAAACCCTTAGAAAGGACAATATTCAAAAATTTAAGGAAGTCTATTGGCATTGTCAAGGTACATTAGTACCTTATGTTTCGGGGTTTCAACTTTTGCATCACATTAGTTAAAACCGGTTTTCAACCTTTCTCTGGTAAAGGTTGGTCCTTGTTGTTGTTCTTTTGTCTTGCGAGAGGATGACAACACAACGTGGGAGAGTTCTTTGTGATCTTGCTCTTAATGATGTATCTTTCTGGGAAGAAGAGGATGCGGAACTTGAGGTAACAAATTTTTTAGTTAATCATTATCCTGTTTAAGAAAAGCCTGATCTTATTGCATATATTTATTGCTTTTTCTTAACGAAATTTCGGTACAATTGATGTTTATTCCATTTTTTGTGTATGGATGTGTGTGTGATTCAATTGTTTCTGGTTAAGAAAAACTATTGTTATCTTGCTTTATGGTTTGGTATCAATTGTTTAGGCTTACGAAATTTTGGTGCAATTGCGACACTATAATGTCTATGTTTGTTTCAATTGCTTCCGGTTGAGGTAAACAATTATGCAAGTTTATTTATTTGGTTGGTATGAATTGTTTGTGGATTAATAAAAAGGTTTTCGGGATCAATTGTTTAGTCCAATTCGATTCCGAATAAGAGAAACTAAGTTAATTCTAATCTTAGTTAGACTTATCAAAGTGGAGGTTTCAGTTATTCAAGTCTAATCGAATGCCTTAACAAAAAATGCTAGTTAACTAACCTAATACTTGTCTTGTTTAAAAGTGAAAGGTCTAAGTTATTATTTGAATAATTAGAACCTGATGAGAAAAATAGAGTTAATTCTGATCTTTATTTTGGTCTTATCGAACAAGTGATTGTATTTGTACAATCAGTTTAGCAAAAGAACTAAGGTGCTTAGTCAATATTTGATTTTCTAAACTATTAGGGAAAATTGTTTCTTTGGTAACATATCAAAACAAAATTACTTTGTAGATTCGATTTTGATATTGGTTATCTAAAAATGGTGTGTGGAACCCTCATACTTAACTCTTATAGGTTATGCAAGTCTTTTTAAGATTCGTAAGATCCTTTCAGTTTGTCTTTTATTTTCTCGTACCTTTGTCATTTTGTGACAAAAAGGGGGAGAAATATATGGAGTAAACAAGTGATTTGGTATCACTAAGGAAAGGACAATGGTGCTCAAACGTTATATCTAACGAAAGAGTAAAGCATAGACTAAGGGGGAGTAACATATCATATTGATACCTGTGGTTATCTTAACTACAAAGGGAATAACAAAGACATGCGGATTGAAAACCTACCTATCTTCCTTTAGGGGGAGTATTAGATTTGTTAATATAATGTCAACAACGACATTTATGGATTGAATGTATACAGGTTATTCTGCTGTTAAAACTTGGAATCAAGCGTATGTGTAATGAATTCTTGTAATTTGTTTATCCATATGATGTAAGAGTTTTGTCACTAAAATTGACAAAGGGGGAGATTGTTAGAGCATTGCTCGGTTGAACCCACCAAGCTTTGGTATGTCAAGTTTGGTTGTCATATTTTGGTGAAACAAAACTCATTTAAAGAGTCGCTTGATTATATACTAGAGTCAACTTTGTATAGGTTGGCTAGAAAGTTACTAGGATATGAGACTTACAAGTATTACGTGAAGACTTGAAGAATGTGAAGAAGTAAAGGACTACAACGACGATATCATCTTTCCACTTGAGGTTAGTAATATTTGACTTGAATTGTTTCATTCCTAACGTATCTTTCAAGTCGTGCATATTGAAAACATAACTGCGAAGCTTTGAATGATTATACTCTAGTTAGACATAGTATTAAGGAATTACAATACGAAGTATAACATCTATCTTTTGAATTTCGTATATAAGACATCGACATAATCGTATGAATGCTATTGTGATTATGTATGGGTATGGGTGAAGATTTCGTCCTAGGACACAATGTTTTACATTTGTTTAAAGGAAGCACAATTCATAAACTTGTTTTGTGAATCGAAAGGGAAATCGCTAGGCTTATTGGTATTGTTATTCATTGCAAATCTTTGGATTACCAATATGTGTGTTTAGTATAACCGCTCATAACTTGTTTATGTATCTTGGTAAACTATTCACAATGACTGACTTTTGTATTGGTATGACTTTTATTACTGAAACCGATCTTAAGTAATCACCTGAAATGGTATGATCGATATGTTGTAACTGGTATGACCAACCCTAGACATTGGGGAACCGATCCTAGTAAGAGGTGCAACCTATCACAAGTATGTGGAATCGATCCTTGTAAGAGGTGCAACAAGTCTTAGTAATTGGTAACCGATCCTATGACTTGTGCATCCGATTTCAAGTTAAATACCATAATTATGTGGTAACCGATCCTAGTACCTAGTTAACCAATTTTTGGAAAGCTAGTGTGACCGATCCTAGTACCACATGGATGTAGAACCAAAGCTTTATGTTTTGGTAGAACCGTGAAACCCATTAATGATGATTTGATAGGATAATCAATCACATAGTTCTTGGAAGTCAGATGAACCAATTCTAAACTCGTTTGGAAGTGTGGCAAATCGGTTCCAAGATTGTAAATATGAAAAAGGATTTACAAAGCAAATATGTCATACTTTGAACATGTGCAGCAATTCTTATCTTTTATTGTTCAAATATATTTCTTAATAACTAAAGGAAAATCCCGGATCGAAATAAATTGAGAATCTTTTAATTAAGGGTTTTAGTTTTTATATGTTTTTAATTTCCAGCAATTTAATGCATATCTTTAGAAAATAAAAATTAGTAATGTGCATTTAGTAATTGGAGATTTTCTACTGAGATTTCGGTCAATATTTGGACAGTGCATTTCCAGGAATTGTGAAAACCGTTTTTGCCTTTATTGCATATCTTTGAGAATATTAGGTTTTGGAAATTCCTTGGTGTTCAAACTTCCTTGGTCTATAAATACTGAAGTTTGCATTTCAAGCAAACTAATCCTCAGAGCCAGCAAAACTACCTAGTTGTGTTGTTACTGGTGGAGCCGTCTATTCAGAGAGGAAGTACCCTAATTAGGAGAAATCTCTTACGACCGCTCATTTTAAAGATTTCTTTGGGATTGGGAAGCTCTACGAGTACCGTTGGTTGGAAATTAGATAATTGCGATTTATTATTAGTTTTCGATTGATTTGATTAACTAACGGTTGTTGAACTTTGATTGCACCTAGTTTGTTTATGCTTGAGAATCTTCTCTTCTGATATAAGATTCAGTCAAACTAGATCGAAGTTTCAACGAGGATCTTTAGAACTGTTTGTAGATCTAAAGACGTATTATGATAATCCATTGTTAACAGACTCCGTTCTGTGTGTGATTGATCACAAGAGATTCAAGTTGTTTGTGTGCAGGTGTTTATTGAAGATCTAAGAAGATTTGAAGACAAAGAAGATTTCTTATTTGAGTTCATAATCTTTGGTGTGCACAAAAATTGATTTTTTGGGGATCCAACTATAATCGGTTTATCTTTGTGATAACTTTGATTGATTAGTTGAGTAGATCGGCATCAATACAATTCTTTGTGATTCAAAGTATTGATTGCATAGTCTAGACAATTACTTTGGTAGTTGTTAAGAGATTGATCTAAGAACCTGAGAAAGGAGTTTATTGGGATAAACGGAAGAGCCTTTTGTCAAACTCATATCACGTTGTTTGAAAAGAGTTGTTACGGAACAAATTTGTTGTTCCCTTACTGTTTGGAATACGAACCAAAGGAATTGTTCCAAGTGCGTGACTTATTACAAGTTGGAGGCGCAGGGATACTGAGGGAATTAGGTGAACTATACGAAGTTGGCTTAGATTTTGTATAGCGGCTTAATTCTGAGAGTATTCAATTCTGGACAAGGTCCCGGGGTTTTTCTACATTTGCGGTTTCCTCATTAACAAAATCTTGTTGTGTCTTTTACTTTTCTATTTCCGCAATTATAATTGTTTTATTATAATTAGAAGTAAAATAAACAAACGTTAATTCCTATTTACTTGATAGCAGTCCTATTGTGTTTGGTTAAGTCCGAACCTATTATCAAGTAATCATACTTCGTTGTTGTATTATCTCGATCTCGTATCCATAGACGATTACACGAAGTGTGAACCTATTAGTTGTATTGTCTCGACTCAGTCCATAGACAATCACTTTCGGAGAAAGGACTTATAGGTGGAAATTTTTTAGATTTAGGTATATTTGGGTACCCTCGTCTTTTCACAATTTATCTATTATTGATTTGTCGCCCTGGAAGAAAGCTATTGGATGCAAATGGGTGTACAAACTTAAATATAATTCTGATGGTAGTGTCGAGCAGTATTAAGCTCGTTTGGTTGTTCTTGGTAACAAACAAGTTGAAGGGGTGGATTATCATGAAACCTTCGTTCCCGTAGCTAAAATGGTTTATGTTAGAACATTTTTAGTAGTCACAGTTGCTAGTGATTGAGAGTTACCACAAATGGATGTTCACAATGCGTTTCTACATAAGGATCTTGATGAGGAAATATATATGCAGCTTCCTCCCGGATATTCGACTAATTCTCCTGGTAAAGTGTGTCGACTCCATAAATCTCTGTATGGCCTTCGTCAAGCTCCTCGTAATTAGTTTTCCAAACTTGCAGGTGCTCTTAAGGCATTTGGGTTTGTACAATATTATACTGATTATTCTCTATTTACCCTACGACGAGGTGAGAATTATATTAATGTGCTTGTTTATGTGGATAATTTAATTATTGCTGGGAATAATTCCGCTGCTATTACTGCTTTTAAAGCATATTTAAGCCGTTGTTTTCATATAAAAGATTTGGGAAATCTCAAGTATTTTCTTGGTATTGAAATGTCTCGAGGATCCGATGGACTGTTTTTATCTCAACGAAAATACACATTGGACATTCTGTATGAGACTGGACTTCTTGGAGCCAAACCAACTACTTCACCCATTGATCAACATCATCGCTTAGCTCTTGATGATGGACCTTTGTATTCGGATTCATCCCAGTATCTCCGACTTATTGGATTCTTGATTTATTTGACCTTTCCGCGTCCTGAGTTGTGTTACTCGGTGCATGTATTGGCTCAATTTATGCAGTCTCCTAGGTTGTCTCATAGGGAAGCTGCTCTCCAAGTTATTAGTTACCTAAATGGCCATTCTGGTCAAGGGATTCTTTTACGCACGGATAGTGCTCCTCAACTTACTGCTTCTTGTGATTCTGATTGGGCCTCCTGCCCTCTTAGTCGTCGTTCGCTTACTGGTTACTTTATTTTTTGGGGAGGCTCACCTATATCTTAGAATACAAAGAAGCAACATACGGTATGCCCTTCTTCTGCTGAGTCCGAGTACCGTTCCATGACTCATACTTGTAGTGATCTCACATGGTTAAAGGAAATATTGAAATCTCTAGGTGTGATACACTCTCATCCTATGCGCCTTTTCTGTGATAGTCAATCCACTCTTCATATTGCTGATAATCATGTTTTTCATGAACGCACCAAACATATTGAGATTGATTGTCATTATGTGCGCCATCACATTCAGTCAGGTGTTATTGTTACTTCTCATGTTTGGACAACTGCTCAGCTTGCAAATACACCAAAGCTCTTGGACATCCTCAATTTGAGCTGCTTCTTCGCAAGTTGGGCATTTGTGATCTCCATGCTCCAACTTGTGGGGAAGTATTAGGAGATATGTATTTATTGTGTATGTTGTATATATGATTACATATTTTGTTATTTAGGAAAGATACTTACTACGTGTAGATTTGTTTTTGCATCTCTACCTATTTAGTCACAAGGAAAATCTGTTTGTAATTCAATCTTTTCATAATAAGAAAACCTTCATATTTCTCTACCTTGTCGTTTCATTACTTTTAACCATCTACTTCCTGATGCATTTGTTTGATGCAGGTAGTTCTGCTGAAACCCCATTTGGTAGAGATGAAAATGATGAAACAAGGAAACAGTGAGAGTAACATTTAACAAGAGGTCGTTTGTTGCGGCTATACTCTTTCAATTTTATTGTCATTGAGATTAGTTGATATAGAAGCTTATGCGTGTTATCTAGTTATGTAATATTGTTACATTAGAGCAGGGCCTAATTACGAATTTTTGGCAACTACCACCAATGATTGGAGAAAGATGTTTTGTTCTCAGAAGTCAATCCCAATAATATACTCCAAGAGACGCAGCTGGGTAAACCTATCAGGATCTGCGTCCTGAACTTTACAATGTGCTTTTGACATTTGATGGGCAATCATTTTGGTGTATCTGCAAGCACCATTTCTGTGTTGTATAAGTAATCAGGACATCTTATGTGGCTGTGTTTCAATTGGTTAGTTTTTTTTTTTTTTGAATTTTGATATGCTATATTAATCCACTGTTTCTTTTAACGTAGTTTTGGAGCTTTTCTTCTTTACTCAACATAAATTTTGTTCAATGTTTTCCTCACTGAGGTGTAACTTATCAATTTTATCCAGTGAATTTTAGATTCAGTGCTTTACTACAACCTAGACAATAGTTCGTCAAAAGGGAAAAACAGAAGTTCTCTAATACTGTACCAGAAATATGTTTCATGAGTTTCAGTATTTTGCACGCGATGACTGGGCTTTGACCTTTTTGCAGGTATTATATTAATTCCTAATAAGATTTTAGATATTTCAGTTTGACGTGTTAGGTATTGTTTTTCTGGTTTGAGAATTTAACCAATTTCATCAAAGTGTCATATGTTTAATTGATCATCCCTATTAGTGGTTCCTGGGTCAAGACAATGGTTCCTGGTTTTCTAATCATTCTTCAGGCGCATGTCATGTCATTTCCTTTAGGTTCTCGTGTGTTATATAATTGATTGCAGGATGGGGCACAATTAGGTTCTCATGTGTTGTAAATTCAGTAGTAACCCATTTTAAGTCGTGCACAATTTAAATTTTGCTCATATGTTTTAATTATAGGCACTGCAATGGTGATGGAGCTGAAACGGAGGTAAAGAATCAACTAGATCATGTGCTCAGCGATGTTACTGCCTGCTGGTAGGCTATTCATCTTTTTCTCTTCATTTCTTGAACTTTACAAGATGCAAATTTTCCTATAAAAACATACATTTACTTGAGCCTTTTCTTAGTTTTCTGCTGGAAAAATATTGAGTTGATCAAGAACTTAATTAATTCACCAAGAGCTAAGTGCTAGCTGGTTTATGGTGTATAACCTGTGTCCTAAAGCGTGGTAGATAATCTGTAAGGTAGATCATTTATCTCCTGGTTGTTGAATTTTGGACCTATTTATTAGTTGTTGATGTGGAGTTGAGATGTTCCGGACTTTAAACATTATAGGAGCCACATAACATCATATAAACATGCTTGTAGTATAATCTCTGTTGTAGCTTAATTTGTTTTCTTTCTCTTAGCTGCTTGAATCATGCCTAGGGGTTTGTTTAAGGAGCTACATATGATGAGCCGTGTCTCTACTTAAGTTAGTACCAATGTATAAAAATGTGTAGCTTCTTTTTGCAGGAGTACACACATTAATTAGATTCTTTGAGATTTATGTGGTTATCCTATAAAAATGTGTAAATAGGGTTTTGGTGACTGTCAACCTTCTAAGAGTCTGCTAAACTATTATATTTATATTTCAGGTGTTGTTGCTCTGTGTATTCAGTAGCGATGTCTTTAGTGAAGCAGCTGATCTATGTATCCAGTAAGAATGTGCATCAGAACTTGCATATAATGTCAATGCTGGTCACGGTGTAACTTCCTGTAAGAGAATCACGGAGTTCTAGCTATTGGTATTTTAGCTGGAGTTGTCCCACAAGGTTTGTGTCTCATTGATGTTGTAGATGATTTCTTCCCGACGATATCTTGGTTGAAGACTTTGATGAATAAAAATAACCATCAAGATCCTATTTGTTTTTTGTCTTCTTGGAGATGTAACACTGCCTCATTAGAGATTTATCACATACTGGTCAGGTTTGTAAAAAAAACATAAATGTTGAGCAATATTAATAAAGTTTTCAGTATTTTATTAGGCAGTTCAAATTGTTACAATTCAACTTTCAATAAATGTTTATTTGGTTTAAGAATCATTGTTATTAGCTTATTTTTCAATTATAGTTTAAGCTTCAGGTGAATCAGTTTTGGATCCAGCTGAATCAATTTTTTTATATAATCTGATCCAGCTAAACGACCGTGTTAATCAGTTCTATGGATCGGACTATCAAGGATAGTCGTAACTGAAACAAATTAAAGAATCTCAATCACAGTCGTTTTGAGAAATAAGACTACAAAGTTAGGTCTCCCTAAAGCAGTCTGTTACGGAGGTTTTAAGTGCTTTTTTGGAAGACTTTTTTTGTTGCATTTTCCACTGGTGAAAATGAGTTTGTTTCCTTCAAAAGGAAAATCCTCTTGAGGACGAACTAGCCAACGCTCTTGAAAATATCAAGATCTTGGAAGAAGAAGTTGCAAGGTTAAGAAGACTCAATGATAGCACAATCAATTTGTCTTCCATGTTGGAGGCAGGAAGAAATCATGAAAACAAACATGGATTGGGATATGATGGAATCGATACTTCTTCAATCAACAAAGAAGTAAAATTTGTAAAGGTTGTTTTCCCTTCCGTTCCAGAAGATCTACCGAAAAAAATTAATGCACCTGATCTATCTAAGAGCTCAAGTGATATTTTGACAGAAAACATCTCTGAAAGCAATCAGAGTAAGTCTCCATCTAAAGATCAGCATATTGACCGAACATCACACAAAGGTAAGACTAAAAACTTTACTCCTTTTAATAAGCATTGTTATTATTGTAGAGATAAAGGTCATATGCAAAGGAATTGTAAAATTAGAAAGATGCAAGATCTTCTATCTTTTGTTTCAAAAGAACTGAGTAAATTTACTCCTAAAAAGCTTTCAGATCACCAGTGTCCTACTTTGAGACAAAAGAATTATTCATATAATTCAAATTGCTATCCTAAAAGGAACAATGATAAAAAGGCTAATACCTTTGTCAATAGGAATATGAGATCTGATGTTTCAGCTTGGAAAAATGCAATGTTGCAACAAATGAAGAATCTTCATCCAATATCCACATACATGTGGATGCCAAAGTCTGAAGTGAAAGCAAAAAGGGGGTCATCCAAAACAAGGTCTAAGAAAAACAATCCTGTTGTAATCTTAAATAAAAATGACTATGAAAGTCTAATTATTAGACTCAAGAAGGATTAAGAACATCCATTGATATTAATACACTGGCATCCTTTAATAATCTGCTACAAAGCAGAAAACAGAAAAAGAGTGTTCAAAAACACCAAGACAGTTTTTGCTTTAAAAACAATGATGAGGCATCAAGTGTTCATCTCAACAACAAAGACTGTTGAACGAAATTCCCAAACTTGTGCTCAATCCGAATAAATGGGAAGTTCTTGGAAGAGCACTAGAGCTTGAAAAATATAGAACTGTACTTGATCTATCCACATCATGAATAACCAAAGTAGGTTTTCTGAAGTTTGGAATTATATTCTAAATTAAAAGAATACTTTCGTTTTAGGAAAGTTCATGATAAAAATTAGGTAAAATATTTTCGGGCCCTCTTAATCATATTATTTCAGAAAACTCTTACTTTTGTTTCCGAAAGTGTATATTTTCACGAATTATATCAAATAAAAAATACCTTGATTAGGTATATCAAAAAACTTGGAAACCAAGTTTGATTTGATATATAAAACATCTTAAGGACCGATTCTTCTCTTTATGATTAGTCTGCGGTCAAATATGGGTGAAAATAATTTTGATATTGACTCGTTCTTACAGAAATTTGAAACATTTCTCCCTTCTGAGATTAAGTGCTATTTCTCAAAAGAACACAAGAGAAATCAAATTTCTTTTGAGATTATGCTTATGATGATGGGGGATATTGAAGTCACTCGTGATATTCTGAAAGCTTCTGTAATGAGTGAGAAGTAGCTCGAGTCAAACCTTTTGAAGTTGATTGAGGAAGTGAATCTTTTGAAACGTAGACTCAATCATCTGAAAGAAAAGAGAAGACTCAAGAATCAAAACACTGAAGAATCTTCGGTGAATAACAAGAGCACTTCTAGGTATTAAGATATATGTTGTTATACTTAATCAACGAAAAATAGACATCAGTTTTTGATTTGGTTCAATTATTGTATAAGGTCTGTTTTCGAATAAAACTATCTATGAATAAAATTATTAGTTTATAATTTTTATTGTGATAGTTTTTCCGATTACATAGCCTATGCTTGAATGCTTTATATTATTGCTATGTGTTTATGGGATGTTTGATTTCGGTTTTCATAACCTTAATATTCGATCTCATATGGTGTGAACCCTTATGGTTTGTGTGGCTTTTTTATTTAGCGGGATTAAGTTCTAGCCCATGTTGGTAGGCTTTATCAAAGGATCATAAGGTGTTCCGATTGAGACTCATATGTAAAAAAATTACAATGTGTTTAATCAATTTGTGTTTACATGAGTTGTGTTTAGCATAAACATATGTGTTTCGGGTTTACAACTTTTGGTATTGACACACATTAGTTAAAACCGATTCAACCTTTCTCTGGTAAAGGTTGCTCTTTGTTGTTGTTCTTTTGTTCTTGCGAGAGGATGACAACATAATGAGGGAGAGTTCTAACTTGAACTTGCGCTTAATAATATATCTTTCTGGAGAGAAGAGGATGTGGAATCTGAGGTAACGAATTTGTTAGTTAATCGTTTTCATGTTTAAGAAAAGAATGTTTATATTTCATATATTTTGCTTTTGCTTGAAAAAAATTCAGTACAATTGATGTTTATTCCATTATGTGTGTACGTATGTGTGTGTATGTGATTCAATTGTTTCCGATAAGAAAAACTATTGTTTGATATCTATTTTATTGTTTGGTATCAAGTGTTTTTGGCTTAACTAAATTTCAGTGCTATAATGTCTATGTTTATTTCAATTGCTTCCGGTTAAGATAAATAATTATGCAAGTCAATTTATGTGGTTTGTATGTATTGTTTATGGCTTAACAAAATTCAGGATCATTTGTTTAGTCCAATTCAATTCCGGATAAAAGAAACTAAGTTAATTCTGATCTTAGTTAGACTTATCAAATTGAAGGATTCGGTTATTCAAGTCTAATCGAATACCTTGACAAGAAATACTAGTTAACTAACCCAGTACTTGTCTTGTCTAAAGTGAAAGGTCTAAGTTATTGTCTGAATAATTAGAACTTGATGAGAAAAATAAAGTTAATTTTGATCTTTATTTTGGTCTTATCGAATTAATCGATTGTATTTGTACAATCGGTTTAGCAAGGGAACTAAGTTTCTTAGTCAAAATTGTTAAACTATTAGCGAAAATTGCTTCGGTCAATTGTTTCCTTAGGTAACTTCAATTTTATAGGGTACCCCATAGCAACTGGCCTTAGATAGGTATAAAAAAGTAGCCCCTAATTCCTTTGGAGTCGCCCCTAAAAATGCAAGGCTATAAAACCTTCTCATCTTATTTCAATCTTCTTCATACATTTTCTTTAAACTTTCGAAAAACCTCACTACCCTCCTATTTACCTATTCCCTACCTTCATCATGGCTAGCTTTTCAACCTATATCTCTCCAAGAAACCATTCAAACCCAAATACTCCCCAATTAATGGAACAGTCAAATCATTATCTGAAAAATGTTGCATCTCGGTTTAAGACATAACTAAGAGTGTATTCTTGAATGCTCATTATTGAAATGTAAAAATGAAACTTGAAGACTCTTTATATCGATAGGAAAAGTCTGTAAGGAAGCTGATGATCCTAGAAATGATAGAAGTATTTCTATTAAATATGAACTATGCTGCGTCGATGAACTAGAAACCAAGTGGCACTATTGCCATTTGGTACACTCAAATCATAAATATTTTCACCCTAAAGTTATCTCAAAAGGATGATCTTGAAAATGCACTGGTCTCAAAGAATAACTTTATTAAAGGTTGTCTATTTGTTCTTAGAAGATGGGAACCCTCAATGGAAGTGGAAAATTTTGATTTTAATTTCCATGAGTTCATCATTTCTTTTGTTGTAGAGAAAGGATTACATGATAAAGGATATCGTAAACTGATTGTTGCTCAAGCTGGTGAAGCAATTGAAATGTATGATCCTAAATATATAGTGAAGGTGCTGGTAGATTTAAGAGAGCAGTTGACAAGAAAAGTTCAATTGGATTTAGATGGTGCATATCCTTACAAAATCAGAGTTTTTTTTTATGTAAATCTTCCCTTTGTTACTTGCAAAAAATGCTCGATACAATTCGTATTTCAAGTTTAGCATCAGGCATCTGATCCAACATCCAACGGATTTGTATCCATTGAATGCGTGAATGGACGGATTGAATGCGGATGATTCAGTGGATTTTATTTTTACAAATACTAAAATTGATAACCACAATAAAAACCCATCAAGAGGATTTGTCAAGATAAATTTTAATGGTTCTTTTGTAAAAGAAACAAGGAAAATGGGAATTGGACTGATTATGTTTGTTGATGCAGGGCTGTGCAAAGGAACAACGTACATTCTAGGGATAGCAAAAAATGAGGAAGAAGCTGGAGTAAAAGCAGCGCTTGAGGCAATAAGATGCGCGAAAGAAAAAGGAATTGCAAAGCTGGAATTGGAGGGAGATTCTCTCAACGTTGTTAATTGTATCAGTAGCAGTAGTGAGTCTATAAGTTGGACAAATAATAGTCTAGTAATTTCTTGCAAACATTTACTTCAGAATTTTAAGGAATGGAAGTGTTCCCATATTCATAAGGAGAGTAATAATGCAGCCGATTCTCTAGCAAATAAAAGGAAGAAAGAGCGTACAAGCAAGAGTGTGGGATGATTGTCTTCCTATTTGGTTAAGTTTTCTAGTTAGAGAGAACATGTCTGTTTCAAACATTTAAATTTTAATATTCAGTCCTTCTTTTTCTATTAAAAAAAAAGAACAAAGGGAAAAATGCAGTTATTACCGGTATTCTCTATGTTTCTCGATTTTCAATCCCTAAAAATTCGATAAAAGTATATGATGAAGAAATAAGATGAAATCTGTTACAAAAATTGCATCCGCAAATTCGGTCCCAAATGCTAACCCCTAGTTAGTAGCCCAAATATCGATGCTAGAGTTAATAACAAAAATTAAAATGGCAGCATTGAAAAATTGGTCCAAATAAGAAATTGAGCCGGTTATTGTCCGGTTGCCCTAAGGGTAAAAATGAAAATAGTGAAAATCTGAATAAGAGTGATTTAGGATCTCGAATCAAGAGTATTTATGAAATCAAATTGGGGAAATTTACAAAGAATTTTAGAGGTTCACTATTTCTACTGATACGAAATTAGGGTTTTGAGGTCGTTGTTGTACTTTCTCATGGTGAAAAGGCTGACTCTAATGCAGCAAAATCTCACTTCAAACACTCAGTTAAATAAGTTTATACATCAATCCTTTAATTCTTTTTCTTTGCCCTACCTTAATCTTTATATTTTATCTTTTTTACTAATCTTTTTTTTTTAAATTTATGATCGTGTTTCGATCATCGTGATTTTCTCATGGGACCTCTAACGGAGTTGAGGAACTCTTATACAAAATCATCTTATATGTGATTTTTTAAAAGGAGAGGGTAATAAGCACACCACCAACTTTTTCGTTCGATAGCCTGTATGGACAAAAACCTAATACAATCATAAGTAGGTCAACTACAAAGACCCTTGGAGAAGATTGTATATAGAGGTTTTCTCTTTCTCTTTCACAATCAATATGTATAGATCAAAGGTCCGTGTAAATGATTGTGTAGAAGAGTTCTTAGACGATCTCAAAAATCAATGACCAAGATCACAAAATCCGAATTCCAACAAGCACGAAACTTGTAATATGTCTTTCACGATATTAATTCAACAAGAACAAGTTTTGGTTTGATATTAATCAATAACGACTTAAACTACTTGTGATATTCATATTATAAAGATAAACAATATAATATGGAAGAGAAAACAATACAAGACATCAGGAATTTTGATAACAAGCAGCTACAGAAAAATCTCGGGTTCTCGTCCAGGCATTAAAAGGAAACACCATTGGTGTTTCACCTTTCACCACTGATGTAACTCCTTGGTTTCTATATTAAAAGGAAAAAAAGAAATAACTTGTTGTTGTGACCACATATAACATTGCACACCTTTAGTTGTTAAGAAAGTATCTAAAGGGAAGAAAAAACACAAAATTGATTAAAAAGACCAAAATCAATAATTCCTGGGAGAAAAGGACAGTTATATTTTGATACTGTTTAAATGGACAAAAATATAAAAATAGCCAGGATGTAAACAATTTCATCCTATCCATTTTCAAATATTTTTCTTATTTTTAATTTACATCAGGATGCATCCAGTTTCATCCTTCCTATTTTTTAAGTTTAAGTCAGGATGAATCCATTTCCATCTTTGCTATTTTTTTGTGTCCATTTCATCCAAACTGATTTTTACTCGTCCATTTGAACCATGTTTACAAATGACCCATTTTTCGAAGAAAAAATACCAATGAGCAGGTGGAGAAAGTAGAAACAAGATGCATAGGATTTCGTCGATATGCAAGTAGTTGCATGCAAGCTAGCTAGACTGCTAGAGGGGTGCTTGTTGAAAATCCATGGATGAAAACGTGGTTTAATATGTAAATAAAAGGAGAATCTTTGCTTTCATTTGCATGATATCATTGTCTCCTTGCTTTTTCTTTATTGCCGTTGTTTAAAGTAAAAGCAGCGGCAGCAAAAGAATTGGTCTCGATCTATATCTCAGACCTTGCCGTCTCAAAAAAACAAAATAAAAAAAGGAAGATCTCGAAGCTTGCAATTGGAATAGTCAGACGATTCTATCAGACCCCGCAGAAAAGTAAACACGTGCAACCACGCCATCAAAGAGTTGTTGCTGACATGACAACAAAGTTTTGCAGGTTCCGCATACTGCAGCATAGATCCATCCCCATCCCCAAATGTACAAGAATCCCAGTTCACTTGATTTTGGTTGCCATAATATTTCCATTCACAGTCGAAAACAAAAACGAAAAGCAGTAGTCCCGCGTTTCCAGCCAGAACTGTAATCGCAGCAGCGACAATCAAGACCCGCAAACACTAGACAATTGAGAAACACACGATGTCCTACTATCTCGTGCAATTGTGTGTAGACGTTTAGCTATCGTTTTCGCTTTTGCAAAGGAAAGAACAATGGTAAATGTTAGACTAGAGTCTAGACAAATTAGTTGAGGCCTGAGGGTATGAAAGTTTGCTGTCTCTCGTTTTTACCCGAGAAGAGAACAATAACAGACACACGATGCAGACTGCCGAGATTGGATGGGAAAAAGAGTTACTCTGCATTATTTATTTGAAAAGATCATGGCGTCATGGGTATATGAATGCAACAATAAATGGTCCTAACGCTGCTACACCACCTCTTACTTATTACGTACTGTCCTATATTGATAATTTTTCTTGTAGGGGCTCAAAATTCAACATAGGTCCTGCACTCCGGTTCGCACTGCAATTTAATATCTTTACTTTTCTTCTAGGGCCGTGGAACCCTCTAAACAAGAATCTCGTGGAGAACTTTTTGATCAGGGCCAGCCTTGATGGAAGGCTAGCTAAAAGCTTTCCCTCGTGCCAACCCGGTCGAGGGTCAGTAAATTACCGCTTTGTGCAAGGTTGTTTCGGGTGAAAAAACAAAACAAAATGTTTCTTCAACAATTATAAGCAAATGATCAGAGATTATTTCTTACTTCCTCCGTTTCAAAAAGATAGGCTGGTTTCATGTATAAATTACACATGAAATCAACCTATCTTTTTAAAACAAAGGGAGTACAAGACAAAGATATAACGAATAGCTAAGAGTTAAGAAGATCATCAATTAACATTTCCGATTATTAAGGTAATCCACTCGATTATAAGGTTTACGTTTATAAAGAAAAAAGATTTGACAATCCATAAAATTTACATTTATCAAGAAAAAGAACTTGTTAAGTCCCAGACAACCAAGTCAAGCAGATAATCATACCAATCTTCAAAGTCTTCAATCAACCTAACATTCAAAGTAACAACTTCATTCCTTTATTGATTTTTCCCCAGAACGGAGTCTGCTAACTTTGGAAATTTAATATATCTATCAACAGATTCTTCATCACATGAATATGTCATAGCCCGATCTTTAAAGCTCTTGAGTGGCGTTATTGCAAATGAGAAGGACCACGGAGTAACCAAGAACTTATCTAGAAGATAAACTATACGCTGGTGCAATAGATACAATCTGAAGATGCATATTTTCCGCACCTTCACGAGGTTAGGGTTAATGGTTAGCTTGCAGAAAGTAAAGAAGACGGTCACTTTTGTGGTTCTGTCATGAATGACCTATGTTCATAGAGGTTTTGAGTTATTTCTGTTTGGAGTTATAGAGATTGAGTTTTACATGGTTTCTCTAATTTGGAGAGAGAACGTTCTAGAGTGAATAGGTTATAGAAGAAGGAAGAAGATCCACCATTTGTCCTTGCAAGTGGATCTTTATACTAATTACAAAACAGTTCTCTTAAGGTGGTTCATCATAATTTTACACTTCTGCCCTTAGCTTCCACGTCTTGACTCGTGTTGATAGGGTCATTCAGACTTTTACTTTCTCTCCAAGTAATATTTATGACCCGAACTTGATCTTTGTCTTCCATCTGGATTTCAGTTCCAGATCTTAGATTGTGTTAGAGCATTGCTCGGTCGAACTCGCGAGCGTTGTTATCTCAAGCTTGTTTATCAAGTTTGTTTGACAAGTTTAGTTGATCAAAACTATAGTCTTGATTTCTAGTCTACCTATAGGAGTTTCGGACTAGAATAGAATGTATGGTTGAGCTTTAGACTTCACAGCGCTTAACTGAAGACGAAGATCTACTGAAGAACTCGGAGGAATTTCATCAACAAAAGGTATGTGGAGACTAAAACTTATCTATTCTCAAAAAGTCTATTATATTTGTTACTTATATCCTATTGAGACAAAAGTCATATACGATATAGTCTTTCTTATCATACATATTTGATATTTCGAACTGAGTATAACTCGCTTATCTATTCTCGAAATACGTATGTGTTGGTAGCTTTCTATCTTAGCTACATTCATCATTATTCTTGACTTTATGTCAAAATAAGATCATGTGGAAATTTCCTTGAAACATCTTACATGATTTGTGTGAGACAGTCATTTGATATCGACTTGGAAAGTTTCGTATTGATCATTCGATCACTTGAAAATTGCTTATTAGCTAATGGTGTGTGCGAGACATCCATTGTCGTCTACTAAGAATGTTTCCATGATTGAAATGGGATTTAAGAGATAAAACCTATGCCTGGATACATTACGGTTTGTGTACTTAGTGTACGAACTGTTTTGACGGAATTCAGGACCGGAAGTTTGCATACCCGTTCGCAAACTTATTCAACTGTTTAAGTCAGGGTACTTAAGTTTGCATATCCTTTCGCAAACTGATTTAACTGTTGAATTTCGGGAACCAAGTTTGCGTACCCATTTGCAAATGGTTCAACTGAGTTCGGTCCGAAGCTAAAGTTTGCGTACCCGTTTGCATATGTTGGCTTGTGACCAATGTCCGGAACTTAAGTTTGCATACCCGTTCGCAAACTTAAGTGGTTTAAGTTCTTAAATCGGCAAAGTATGATTTCATACTCATGAACAAATACATTTATATAATAAGGAATGAAATCTTTGCAAACTGTGGCTTAAATGTTCATGAATTGATTCTTCCGAATCAATCCGATTTTGCTTCGATTCGTTCATGTATTTTACTATAAGATAATGAAAAATTGAATAACTCTATGAAGAACACAATTAGATCCTTTGATTATCTTTGATAATCATAATTGATCTAGATGTGTTGGATGAATGTGGATTAGATAAAAGTGTTCATATGTCTAACTTTGGTTAACTATTGAGCCAACCTCATGTACACGTTTAGGTATGGTTACCCATATCTAAATGAAGTATATTTTGTTTGTGTGTGACAAGCCAAGTCCATCTTACGGTGGAGAAATATTGCTTTGGTTTCAAGCAAAACATAGCTTGTATATTAAGTCAGGATTTCATCTAACAGTGAATAATGAATGCTTTGTTTCTAAGCAAACTAAGCAAACCCTTATTTGAAAAATATATAACGGAGAACTCTAGCAATTGGGGAACCTAATCCCCACACCTCCTATGTGATACTAGTTACGTACTAGAGTCGGTTCTCCATTAACCTAGGTTTTTCCAAAACCATGTAGGTTAACGACTTGAAGACTTCATTTGGATTCTAAAGCCAGATCCAACTACTTTCTCCGTAGTTGCATATTCCGATCTTACTTGTTCTATTGTATTGAGTACTATCTTCTCTAAGATTGACTCCAGATTTATCTCTGATAGGTAAGATATAAAAAGTAATCACAAAGCTCTGTGTCTCATTCTTTTTGATTCTACAATAACTTGTACTACTACCATATAATTGAGTTATTGTGAGGTGATTGATATTTCTAGGATGTTCTTCGGGAATATAAGACCAGATTATAAATGGTTCTCGTGTACCTTGATTTATCATAACACGAAACAAAACTTCATAGGTATTTCTGTCGGAGACAGATTTGTTTATAAGTATTCGACTTTGGGTCATTGCAACTCTTAGTTGTGGGTGAGATCATCTAAGGGAATCAAGTACGTAGAGTCCTGTTGGGATTCAGAGGAGTAAGGAACGCGACTGTACTTTGATCAGTGTGAGATTTGTTAGGGCTCAACTACATTCCAGTCCGAAGTTAATCTTGTAGTAGGCTAGTGTTTGTAGCGACTTAATAAAGTGTGGTGTTCAATCTGGACTAGGTCCCGGGGTTATCCTGCATTCGTGGTTTCCTCGTTAACGAAATTTCTGGTGTCTGTGTTATTTCTTTTCCGCATTATATTTGTTTATATAATATCACAGGTTGTGCGTAGTTCAATCAATTGGCAAATATGACCTTTCTTGTTGGATAGGAATTGATTGACACTTGGATATTGGTATTTGGTACCATCCAAGTTATTTCTCATATCGATCCAGCTCACAAATTTCTTTATGTTCGATTGCAGATTGATTTGAGAAATTGAGATATAACTCTTCGATACTTTTCCGTGATTGAGTCTGATTGTCTAGTTGATTCTCTTGGAATTGTATTTGATTCATCCATACAGATTGCCGAAAGAAATATTTGGTGTTATTGTTAGACCCATGCTTTTTCAGATTGGAGGACAATCTCATAGTGGAGGTCGAGCTTATAGGTGGAGGTACAAATCATAGCTGGAGGTGGAGATAATATGTAGAGGTGGATCTCATAGGTGGATGTCGAGTTTATAGATGGAGGTCCAGCTCACATGTGGAGTTAGAGATTATAGCTCGAGTTCGTAGGTAGATCTCACAGATAAAATTCTCAAGTTGTTAGTTGTTGTAGATACATATTTTTGTCATCTACATATTATCCCTCAATATTTCTATAGACTAGTGTAAGGCATTGTTTATATGAAGATGCATATTTTATGCACATTCATGAGGTTAGGGCCAATGGTTAGATTGCAGAAATTAAAGAAGACAATCATTTACGCGAGGTTTTTAGTTATTTCCATTAATAAAGTTACAAAGATAGAGTTTTACATGGTTTATCTCGTTAGGGGAGAGAAAATTCTAGAGAGAATAAGTTAGAGAAGAAAGAAGAAGATCCCTCACTTGTCCTTGCAAGTGGGTTTTTATACTTATTCCAATGTGGTTATCTTAAGGAGGTTAACTATAAGTTTACACTTATGTCGTTGGATTCCACGTCTTGATTCGTGTTGATGACATCATTCCGACTTTTAATTTCTCGCCAAGTAATCTGTATGACCTGGTTTTGATATTTGTCTTCTATCTGGATAACAATTTCAGGTCTTGGATTGGAGGTCGAGCTCATATATGGAGGTATAGGTGGAGGTCGAGCTCATTGATAAAGGTCAATCCCATATGTGGAGGTGGGGCTCACAAGTGGAGTTAGAGCTCGCATCTCGAGTTCACAGTTAGAACTCTCCAGTTGTTATTTATTGGTAAATGCATATTTTTTTCATCTACACATCCCAGGAAAACTAAAAAAAAGATCTAGTTTTACACTAGTGGTACTTCTAGCGTTTCTTGACCCCAAAGCAAGCTTTATGCAAGTTAAGAGTTTTCGCCTGAAACTGAATCACGACTACTAACTCACTCAGGTAACATCCACACGACTTGATATGTTCTGGAGTAACATCCACACGACTTGATACGTTCTGGAATGTGTTTGTAGGAAAATAAAGCTCCACTATTTATACTGTTATGACCAATGCTTGCTTGAAAACAAAAACAAATAATTTCGGGAATAAAATAATATTTAATAAATGTGTTTTACGAATTTAGCATTATTTTTGATATTATATGAGTATGTTAACATGAATAGCTTATTTCTAATAAATACAGATTTTTTTTTTGCAAAATACATAGTAATCAATAGTAGTCCTCCAAATTAATACTTGAGATATCCTACTAGTATAATAACTATATTTATCTAGTTGTGAAACTATGTATTTTTCTAAATTAGTCAACTAATTATGTGTAATCTTCCGGAAAAGGAAAACATATAAATTTTGATAGTAAGTATAATAATTAGTAAAAAAATTAGTCTCAAATATCATTTAGGATCTAGACTTGAGTATCAAAGAAATTAACATGAACACTCATATACTGGAGTTATATAAACTTGTCCATTATTTCCTGGCATATGAACTTTCCAATCCAAACTTGTATAAACCTTAAAATCATTTGATCAAAAATTAAACAGACAATTCGAAAATATATATAAAATCAAAATCGAATTAGGGATTGGTTTTGGGACCTAATCTGTTAGGATCGGTTCAAGGACTAAACTTGAGATCGATTGTGAGACCAGATATGGATGAGATCGGTCTTGGGATGGGTCCTTAATATTTTCTTTAAATAAAAAACCCAATTAAAGTTAAAATTAGTTTTCAATCATGTTTTCAAAGTACAGATTCCTTCCGAAAGTTCAACACTAATTAGTAAACTATTTCTGCAAGATATTAGCTCTCATGGTTTAACCGTGAGCCTAACTATTTTTCCCTCAGAGCATAGGGATTCCCTGGAATAATCATCTCTCACAGAGATGGAATAGAACAAGGACCAGTATGTCATCATTAATTTGGAAGCAGGGACATCATCATCTTTAGAGTGATCAAAGAAAACTATAAAATGGAAGTATAAAGAATATTTTATCTTCGGTATTATTAGAATTTGCAAGAAGATATCAAAGAGATACCCTTGAAGTTAATTTTGATTTAGGAATATTACGGATGATCAAAAGAGCTCATAATTTAGCAATTATTAACTTAGCTAATATTTGAAACTGAAATTGCCCTGTTTAACTTGCATGGCCAAAATGTTAGTATTTTTTGTAAGAACCCTTTAAGGGAAAAGTGATAACAGTCCTGATAGTTTTCAGTTCGGTAAAAGACAATAAGTACTTCGTAGGATACTTCTGATAACCTTGTATTTTTTGGGTTGCTTTAAAGTGATCTTATTAGGAAAATATTGAATTTTCTTTGATAACATACTAGTCGTTGACATTGAGGTTAATTTTAAACCGTGCGCATAGAAGTTGTATGTGGTACATTTTTAAATCATCTTCTCATTGTAAATGTATGATGGCCAAATGACGTATATGTATATTAATAGGGGAAAAATACAATTTAGTCTAAAATCTCATTCAAATAAACTCTTTAGTCCCGACCCATTCAACTAGGTACAAATCGGTCCTTTATTTATTTGAACTATGAAAAATACGTAACTAAACCTTTCTGATTTACAATTTAGTATAAATATTTGCAATCTAGTCAAAGTGACTCATGATAGCGTCAACAATTCAAATAAAAAAATAACTTATCTTTTAAAACCGTTCGTCCAAAATTCCCAAACTTTATACATTCTGAAAGCTCTTTCTGAGATATACATTTAGAGTACCCGTATGACTATATTTTTTAACAAAATATAATTTACACTAGTGCAACTATGTACACATCTATAAAGACATATCAAATCCAACATCCGTACCCATAAAACATGGCATATATCCATGTGATGGGACAATGGAGTACAACTATGTGCACATCAGCAAAAATTCCAGAAAATCCAACATTCATACACATAAAACATGCAATATATTCATGAGACAAGAAAAAGGTGTAAAACTATGTACACATCGACAAAAATCCAACATACATACTCACAAAAGAGGAAACATATTCATGAGATGGGAGATAGTATACAACTATGCACACATCTACTAAAGTCCAACATCCATACCTAAAAAAATAGGCTATATATTCATGAGAAAGGATAATGGTGTACGACTATGTTTACATCTACAAAATCCATAAAATCCTACATCCATACCCACAAAACAAGCCATATAATCATGAGACAAGACAAGGTGCACCAGTATATACACACACACAACTTGAATCGACTACATAAGCACCAATAATATTATCCATGTTATATAAGTATAACACCAGAACCCAAATTAATTTGAACCATCAACCTCTACAAACTTTGTGATAGGTTTGGGCGTTCTACCATTTTGAGCTTATGAGTTCCTAAGTTAATAGTAAGACCAAAGAAGATTGATGTTAAAGGTGCATCAGAGTATAATATAGTTCTATACCAGTAATAATCAATGTGCGTACAACTATGTACACATTAACAATCAACATATGTGAATTATGTAGATATTAAGAATCAACATGGATTAGTAGTAGTTTAAGAAAGTCTAGCGTACTGTTTTCATAATTCTATATGTTATGAAAACCTGTAAAGTTAGCTTACAAATATTAGGGATGTGGCACCAACACTTCGCGTACGTCCACAAGCTTTCTTTCCTCTTCTCGTCATAATGAAATCTCTTCCTTAAACTGATATTGAAGATAAACAAATATTGTGGATAGTGTTATGTGCCCCTTCACAGTTTCTAATCGTTTCATTTCTGCCGCAGGCTAATTGTATTCGATATACGTGGTTTGCGGTTTCGAACACAACAAATACACTATGCAACCAATTTATTACAATGTTATTTAATGTATTACAAAGCCGTTACTAACTAATTAGTTCTATGACCCATAACTCTACAATTATCAATACACCGCACAGTCTCTGTTAATATAGTTGAACCAATTGATAATACTAGGTTAAAGCAACTCATGCTAATGATCTTCTTCACTAATTTCAACCAGAAAGAATAAATTTGGAATGTTTTGCCCATAGGTTAGCTAAGTTACATTTTAATAATTACAGGGAATCGAATTAGGTATCGAGAAATCTAAGAATACTATGTGAAACAATTGGAAATTTACGTAAATTAAACAACGTAAGCTTTAATATTCAACAAATTTTACCTTCATCTTATCAACTGAAATAAATAAATAATATTAAAAAAAAACAGAGCTTATAAAGTCTCGTGAATGAGTGAATAAATAAAAAGAAAATCGTAAAACTGGATAAATAATTTGCCTTTGTTTATAAATCCTTTGAGATATAATAACTCTGAATTAAGAAAAATTTCAATAGATATTTCTCCGGCAAAACTATATTTTTCGATCATGTTATCTTCCTTATCGCTAACGACTTGATTCTATAGCACGACATTATGACTTGATTTTATAGCACGACGTTGATTTTTCCATCAATGAAAATTTAGATCGCCTCTCCTTCTTACTCATCTTAGATTCGGTAGAATTTGGACTAAATCGTCTAAATTTTGCACCAAACTCTCTAGCAGGTAGGGGTGTAAATTGGTCCAGGCCGGGTAGCTTGGCCCGTTCTTCAATCCAGGACAGGCCAGACGGGTTTCATATGCAGCTACCCAAACAACCGTCCAGGCCAGGTAAAGACACTTATTTTGAGGCCCAAAGACCACCCAAAGCCCATTTTATTAGCCAGGCCAAACAGGCTACGGGTTTTTATAAAATTTTGTAATAACTGATTTAATACTTGTTTGGAATTTGGAGACTGAATAAACTATTAAAAAAACATTATACAGTTAATCTTTTAAATGTGGAATAGAAATGAAAATAAGAATTGTAAACCAAAATATAACCAAAACACGTAATAATTTACTTTAACGTAAAATTAAAACTATTATAATAATTCAAACGGGTACCAGGCCGGGTTATTTGAGCAGGTATCAGGCCAGGCAATTAAATTTTAAGGAAAGCTCGAGCTCCCCTGTTTAAGCTAACCAGGTCAGTCCAGGCGGCCCACAACGGATTGAAACAGACTTTGGGCTCCTCTAGATACAGACAGGCTCAGACGGATACAAACGGGTTGAATATTTTCATATATTATTTACAACCCGACTTATTGGTAAAATTTTGGACTAACGAGTATTGGGCTTAGGAAGACAAAACTAGAATATCCGCATCTCATGAAAAATGGGATTAAACGGTCATTTTTGGCTCTAATAGTGCGCCTGGTAAACATTGGCAAGATATATGGCATTTCCCAAATCTGCCTATCTGGCCGGTGATTATTTTTGTTATGCAAAGAGAAATATATTAAAGATTATAAGAGAGGAATATTTAAGTTTACAGCATCTCTGCTAATGAGAACATCTAAAAAAGGAGGAAAACTATCCTTACAATCTATATTCATCCTAGTTTTCCTAACTTCCTTCGCTAGAGCATCTGCTGTTTCATTAGTAAGTCTATTAACATAGATACAGACCCATATTTGAAATTATTTCATTTACAATTCTCCTAATCCACCGGTGAACACCAGGAGAAGCATCTTTGATAGATTGAACTGGATTAAAACAGTCCGATTCAAAAAGAACTTTAGTAGCCTGCATCTCATATGCGTATTTGGCAGCTTCTCTTAACGCCATGCATTCTTCATTCTCAGGGTCTACTGTTCCATAGAAGTGGATGCCTCTGACTCCTCTTACTATACCTGTAAAGTCACGACAAATTAGACCAGCTCCAACAATTTTAGAATTATCATCAAAAGAAACATCAGAGTTAAATTTCAGATAGTTAACTGGCGGAGGAGTCCAGATGTTACTAGCATTGCTGATATTTACATGACTATTAATAGGGCTATTAAAAGAGGTGTTAAGCGTTTGATGAATTTTAAAAACAGTAGATTTTCGATTGAAATTGAAGCCATAATTAGCTATCTCTAAGTAATATCAGTTGTTTTTAGATGCTTCAAAAGGATAAAATAAAAAAAAAAAATTAGACATTAAGTAACTTTCTTTCTAAGCGTGACATTTAGCAACTGTGATGCTTCACTTATAACCCAAAAGTCTTAACCCAACAACTAATTTATAAGCTGTCAAGTCTATTCTGCTTAAAGAAAGCTCTCAAAAGCATTAACAGTTGCCATGAAATTAAGAAAATTGATCACGAAGTATGCGCATCTGATTAAGCAATCTATATATGATTCAGTGCATGCCATATACTCTATACTCCGGATTGAAAATGATTATTTCACTTTTAAGTAAATTAAACTAGAAGAATCATACCACCCATACGTAGCCAATAATGTCAAGAATCCATTGACATGTAGTCCATTTGTCCTTTAAGATTAAGAGTAAACGAAGAGATTATATCTTATTTCCAGTTATTAGACGGTAGATGTATTAATTAATTAGTAGTTTCTTTAATAATTAATTACATAACGTTATGATTATATTCTGTTGGTGGAGATCACAACCTTAAGCTTAGTTAACTACTCATTGATTCCCGCAATCATTTCAAGGAGATTCGGGATATTTGGGGTGCAAAATGTCAAATCCAACCACTCTTCAAACTGCTGACATAGACTTGGTTTTTAATATGTAAAGCCAAATTTAGAGAATCACTTAACTAAACAATGGCTTAAGAGCACCCTAGTAATGGCTTAAGAGCACAACAGTAACACTTCCACGTGAGGACTTTTAAAATACAGTTTCGAGCTCTAAGAGCGTCCACAGTGAGAGAGTAAACCCAAATATTTGGTCTTTTGAACAGACGTAGTGGAACGTACTATCGATCAAATTTTGATCAACGACTAAAACCCAGAGTATATTTGGTCTGGGACCAAGACTAAACCCAGATATAGTTGAGCATTGATATACTTCACACCCCACCACCAGGCGGACATATAGTATACGTTCCACATCAGGCGTTGGTATAGTCTACGCCCCACATCAGGCGTTGGTATAGTTTACGCTCCACATGGGGCGTATGTAAAGTCTACGTCCCATTTTTTTTATTATTATTATTTTGTATGGGGCGGGCATTATACCCCCGTCCCATTCTTTGTTTTCAAAATCATTTTAGTGGGGCGGGCTTTATACCCCCGCCCCACTTCTTTCATTTTTTTTTTTAGTGCACGTTCCAATCAGGCGTTGGTATAGTCTACGCCCCACACCAGGCGAACGTATAATGTACGTCTAACCAAATTTAGTCTTTCCACCGTAGCGTCACACACCATACTAAACCCAAAATTTGATCTTTTTTTCCCTATTTGGTCTTTGGTTATACTCGCACCACTGCAATTGCTCTAATGATATAAGACAAATCCTTCACCTGGACAAATTGGTTATGAGAAGTTGATCAAATAATTAAACTTCGAATTAGGATAAATACAGCCTAGATTTCGTGCGAACGTGCAGGACATGATTGAACAGATTACAAATGAGATCAATATTTTGGTCTACTGTGAGTGAATAGGTGTCGTGAATCTAGCTTTGTTATTGTTAGAGAAATTAGAATATTCTATAAGAAATAATAATAAGGAAAATGGATAAAGCTAGAGAAATCGTAGAAACACACAAGAAAACAACCCTCGTGTTGCGGCACAACGGTCGAATGGGGATGCAATTAAATGAATCTCCGCGCCATCCGGTCCCATACCAAAACAAGCAAACAACCTTGTTAAAAACAGATAGCCGACATTTTCCTCACTCATAAATAATAAATACGTATAGTTCTTAAGATTTATTAAAACAAGTAGAAGACTTTCTAATTATTGTTAACAATGATCTTTTTGTCCTTTCTTGTTTATTGTCGATGTGTGGATCACTAATATCCGCAATGCCCCATTTCAGGTGTTGATTTGATCGTTCTTTGTAAAATGTCATTCTACCACCCTAGTCGGTGTAACATCCCGGTTCTTGCTTCTCCTTGGACAAAAAGTTTTTTTTTTTTTTTTTTTTGGGTGCCAACTGCTAAGAGCAAGGCTGTGGAATCCAGTGAAGGACTAGGTGAAGGAGTGAGTTTTTGGCCGTGAGAAAGGAAAAGAAAACCAAAAACTAAGAGGCCGACGTATCCCCTATGGACAAAAAATTTCCCCCCAAATGGATGAACATATTTCTTCCAAATATATTTTCTTCTTTTTAATAATAAATACATGTGGGACAATGTCAAATAATTTAAACCAAATAAAAATACTGAAAGATATTTTGGGAAATTGGATATCAACTGCTTAAGGATTTTTTTTCCAAGCGGCTGAAGATCAGACTCTTAATCTCGATTTTTGGACACCCTTTCACTTCAGTGAGTGTGTGAAAGAGTTTGTTGAATGGAGTGTTCTCATCCCATAATAACGCCTAATGTGGTCTATTTTGATTAAACCCCTTTAAATTGAATGAAAGTTCTCATCCCATGGCTCTTACTCTAAGAGAAAGTACAGTGGGATAGACTGTTTTAGAGTCTATCTTTTTCAAAATGAAAGAATGTCTAACTAAAGAAATGCAAAAGTTAACGTGGGATAGAGTTTCATACAACAAACTTTTACCGTTTTTTTTCATTCATTTCAGTTTCATATGGAAAACTGTTTGCCGTTTCTTTTTTTGTTTATTTCACATGGCTAATAATATGTTGTGCAGTGTACACTTTCACTCACTCGATCAGCTAAAAGAGTGGTTGATTGAGTTTGGGGTAAAAGGGGGTTCCCCTCTACCCAAAGTTCATCAAGTCTTTCATTTTAAAAGAGATTCTCAACCTCCATAGTCGTTGTAATAAATTTTGAATTCAAGTCATCCAGATCTATCATATATCTCTATTGATAATTTTTCATTTTCTCAGGATACCATTAGTGGATTAATATTTTTGAAAATCTTGTTGGTTTTAAATAGGAAAAATATATAAAATAAATAAATAGTGTACAAAATGCAAATTAAGAAGCCATAATCTCTAACATTATAAGATCTAAAAAGAAAAACCAAAGCTATAGGTACAAAAAAAAGTTCAAGGTGTATGCCAATCGATATATTTTCCCAACCATGAATTGAAGAGATTAAAATTTTTGGATGAAAGACTCTTAACCATGAGAAAAAAGAAGATTTAGTTCCAAATCATCTGATGAGGTGGCTGAGATTTATCATTAAAATATTTGCTACTACGTTCTTTCATAGATGCAACAACATAATATGCATCATTAACCTCAAGATGATCGCGGTAACATCTTAAAGACGAGCATTTATCCAACTCTCCGCCAACTGAACGATAGTAGTAGGTTTAGTCTAAAGCTAAATAGAAAGACGAGTATAAAACATCCCAAACCTCAGAAGTGTAAAAAAAATAAACATGTAATAAGTAGACACATCGACTATGTTACAAACACCACACAAACATCTGTAGAAATTCTTAACCAAGAACCCAACAGTTGTCGCATAATTCCAAGGAATACTACCTTGATTGGAGAGGAACTATGAAGGGTCATTACCTGATAAGATTAGCAAGGTATAAAGATGACTTACTTCAGTCCCAAGTAGAGGTATTTTAAATGCCAAATTCCCGTTTAGATGAGCATTAAAAAAAATATAATTTTATATGAAGTATATCTGTTTGTTTCAATCTTCACCTAGATAGAAAAGAAGTGATAGGTTGTTAATTTCACAACAAGCATTGTACTGGAAGGAAAAACCATCGCATTTACCAATGTTAATATCATAATTCTTATAACACACTGTGTTAGCTTATAAATTGCTATTGAACAACTAGAATTATGAGCCATGTTAATTGGTTGAGCCAAGAGTCTTGTCTGAATAAGAATGGATTTCTTAGTTATACCACTCACCCAGAAGATATCTTTTTTCTCTTGTGAAACACCATAACCATCTGTAGAGAAGGGAAATATTCATAATCTTTAAGTTTTGTCTCCATGATCGAAAGGTTTTAGAATCTAAGACCAACCAACCCAATGAAAACTGTTTGAACTTTATGACTTGTTTTTTAAAAAAAATCCTCACTTTATTTTCGACTGCTTGGAGAATGCTTTTTGGCGCTCGAAGAAAACATAAATAATATATATGCATGCATAAGAGGATAACATTTACCAAGGTAGTTTTCATCCTTTAGATAATAGTCGTTGTTTCCAAGTTATTAAACTTTTATCAAAATGTTCAACAACAACTGGATCTCATATGTGAATTGACTTGAATTTAACTTCTAATGGCAGTCCGAGATTTGCGATTGAAAGACTATTAGTTTTGCAGCCAAGATTTGTGTAACCCATAATTTCACATCAGCAACCATTCCAACTGCCAAGATTCACATTTTGTGGTTATTAATTTAAGATCTGATAACACCTCGAAACACTTCAAAACTGTGAAAAGATTACAACATTGTCGATTTTTGAGTGTCACATTAACAAATTCATTTGTAATTAAAACCCTGCCATGAATTTGCTTTCCCTTTAGAAAAACAAACTCATTGAGAGAAATAACCTTCTCTATCACTCCCATTAAACTATTGGTCATAACTTGTGCCATAATTTTGTGCCATAATTTTGTACACACTAGACAAAAGACTAATGAGTTTATAATCCATCTTTAGAATAAGAGAAACGCGTGTAATTTTGATGAGCTTTGAAAAGGAATGAACTGTATATAGTTTCCGCAAAACATTAAACACATCAGTTTTAAGAAAATTCCAACATCTTTTGAAGAATACGATGGGATAGACATCAATACCAATATGCAGCAAAAATTTGAAAATTTACATTGTTGGAAACTTAAACATGCATATCATATTATTTACATTGCAATAAAACCTAAGAACAATGTTTATTAGAAAAAAATTGGTCTTATATAATAAATTACTTAATTTGGGATAAAAATAAAACAAAAGAAATGATCTATTACTTAGAGCAAGGACTATGGAGTGAGGGTTCTCATTCAATATGAATGTGTATAACTAGAATTGATCAAATTAGGTGCTTGTAATGACCTGTCCCTCCACCGATATTGTCCCCACTCAATAACTGCGGTTATCCGGCAGTGTGGGGTTTTCAACGGGCATCGCTGCGGTAATCCGACAGCAACTTCCCGGGAGGTCACCCATCCCTGGATTATTCCCGCCCGAGCACGCTTAACTGCAGAGTTTTCTGCCAACTCTGGAGCCAATTGTGCTGAAAAGGCCTCGGTGTTAGGAAAGGACAAATCATTACTCATATTCCAATCGGCCGACCACTGCCGAATATCGGGGTATTACAATACCACCACCTTAAATTGGAGTCGTCCTCGACTCCAGAATATATATACAATCCCAGGTCTCCGACGTTCCCTGCCCCTCATGCCAGATATTGTTCTCACAGGAGACAAGGAACGTCTACATTATACCGAGACCTTTTTAGCACAATTGCCTCCAGAGTTGGCATAAAACTCTGCAGTTAAGCGTGCTTGGGCGGGAGCAATCCTGGGATGGGTGACCTCCCGGGAAGTTGTTGCTGGATTACCGCAGCGATGCCCGTTGAAAAACCCACACTACCGGATATCCGCAGTGGCTAAGTGGGGACACTATCGGTGGAAGGGACGGGTCATTACAAATGATATCAGAGTCGACAACGGGTCACCTGCTGAGGGTGGAAAGGTACGCTGGACGAGGTTGGTCCAGGTGCTTCTCATGAGGGGAAGGGAACGTCAGAGATCTAGGCTTGTATATATATTCTGGAGTCGAGGACGATTCCAATTTAAGGTGGTGGTATTGTAATACCCCGATATTCGGCAGTGGTGGGCCGATTGGAATATGAGTAATGATTTATCCTTTCCTAACACTGAGGCATTTTCAGCATAATTGGCTCCAGAGTTGGCAGAAAACTCTACAGTTAAGCGTGCTCGGGCGGAAGTAATCCAGGGATGGGTGACCTCCCGGGAAGTTGCTGTCGGATTACCGCAGCGATGCCCGTTGAAAACCCCACACTGTAGGATAACCGCAGTTGCTGGGACAGTATCGACGGAGGGACGGGTCATTACAGTGCTGCTATGGAGTGAGAACACTCACTCATTCATCAAAAATCACTCACATACTCATTGGAACGATGAGTGGTCGACAGTCTTCACTAGGCGACTGATCTTCTGGCTCCTGAGAAAAACTTGTGCTGGGAGACTGATATTCTGCCTCCTGGAGATAAAAAAACAAAAAACATATATTAAAATAACTGAAATCGGGTTGGGGAGGCACATGTTCAGCCGCTTGGGTGACTTTTTCTCCCCCAAGTGGCTAAGGATCAGCCTCTTCAAGGAATTTTCCCTCCAAGCAGCTGATCATGTGCCTCTTAGTGTGTATTTTAGCCTATCCCATGATTGGAAACACACTCTCTCACTCAGTCTCTCACTCAATTTGGCAGTGAATGAGTGTCAAAAATACTCATTCCATAACCCTTGCTCTTAGAGTAAGTAAGGGCCACAAGTAGTAGAACACTTTTTCAAAGTGAACAAGTGATGCAAATTTGACCACATCAGTTCAAGACACACTCATTCTTCCAAATTTTTCTGGACACAATTTCAAGTGAAATAATGTCCGAAAATCTTTCACTAAGCGACTAATTTTTTTCAACACTATTAATAGAGTATCAATTTATCGAGGAGTGCACCAAATTTCATATAAGACTAACAGAAAAATCCCCTGCCTAATGTAGTATTTGGTACCCTTCATATAGTAAACTGATGTCATGTTAGCAGCCATGGAACTTTTTGGTGTTTGAAGGAAAAAAAAGAACTATGGAACAAATACACAAAATCTTTTTCCTTTGAATATTTCCTCACCGGGGTGCCACAAATCTAACTTCTTTTAATTTTAAAATTGATGACAGGAGAGTAAACATTTGCTGCTTAGTGCTTATTCATGGTGTTCCCTTCTACTTACCATTCACAATGGTATTTCTTCTTCCTTTGACTATTAAACTTAAATATTTTAGTGTAACAATACTTCAATGGAACTATTGAAGTAAAGTGGTTGAGAGTACTGGTAAGAGTCTCTGGGAGAAAAAGAAGAAGAGTAGAGAAATGAGGCGTGCAGACACGATGTCGAAGAATGCACGTTAGAAGCAGGGTCCCATGGTCGGTTGTTGTTGGTAAAGTGTATGTTACATGGACCCCGTCATCCATTTCATCCATCCCTTCATCTCATATACTTCATCGGGATTTGAGAAAGCAGACCAAAAAAAATTGAAACTTCACTGATTTAAAGAAGAAAATAAAGAAGCTCAAAGAAAACTAGCGAAGAGAATTGCTTTTTTGTTTTTCATATTTCATTGTTCTTGAGATTTATCGTAACTGATTTGTTCTAATGATGAAGAAACTTTGTCCAAACTATGATAGAGAAGACGGGCTTGAAACAGTTCTTGAAGTTCCGATACCAGAAGATATGCTTACAACAACAAATGCAAACAAGAACAATCACCACAACAACATCAACAATATAACGTCATGGCAAAATATGAAGTCATGGATGAGGTCTCATATTGATCATAAGTCATCCGATCAAAATGTAACTTCTCTTTTTGGTGGTAGAAACGCCGAGCTTCAAATCTTACTTGGTGTTGTTGGTGCTCCTTTAATCCCTCTTCCACTTCGTTGCGATCAATCTATCAACCCCAACATTAGAGATAGTCCCAATATCGTAAGTACCCAAAACATGAGTTTGATTTTCTTCTGTTTCGTAAGCTTCATGAGTTTCTCTATAATCAATCTAATGCTGTTCTTATGTTGTTAATTTCGTATCAGGAAACCTCAATGGCGAAATACATTGTGCAACAATATATAGCAGCAACAGGAGGAGATGACGCACTGAATGCAATAGATAGTATGTATGCAATGGGTAAAGTAAGAATGGTTGCATCAGAATTTAGCTCCGGTGATAAGGGTAACAAAAACGGCAATAAAAATGGCAATAAGGGTAGTGGCCGAAACCACCACGGAAGTGGTGAAGTTGGAGGATTTGTGTTATGGCAGAAAAGACCAGAGTTATGGTGTTTAGAACTCGTTCTATCTGGTTGCAAAATTAGTGCAGGCAGCGATGGTAAAGTTGCCTGGAGACAAACTCCATGGCACCATTCTCATGCTTCTCGCGGTCCTCCTCGTCCCCTTCGTCGATCTTTACAGGTAATTTAGTCATTCCTAGCTCTTTGGAAGTCTCTAATTACTGTGTTAAATTTCATTAGGTGCTTAATTAGATTTAACTGTAAAAGTATGAGATACATAACATGGAATTTCATTATCCATCATCTCTGATTTTGAGGCTTAACAGTTTCTTCAATTTGTTAGCAAAGTAACTCTCTTTGAAAGTCCGGTGTACAAAAGCATAAAGAAGATGCGTTTTTCTATGTTCATAGAATCATAGAGCCTATTCATGAATCCAATGCAGCTAACTTCAGTTTGAAGTTTGATACCAATATTTATTTGTAGGTCCATCTCTTGAATTTCATGACCGTTAGATTTCTTGCCTTTTTGCCCTTTTATTGCATCAAAGTATGAACGTTATCTCAATAGTCATAAAGAGATACTAGCTCATTTAGTCGGGTCCCAAAACCGGATTTTGATTGATATCCGTCCATTTTGGGGCCCACGTATCTTTAATTCGTCAATGTCATCACCCTCAATCATTTGTTAGTTGATGATTATGATAATAAATACTCTCATCAAACAGTCGTGCGAACCACGTCTAATCATTCGGACAAAATCAATTTTAAGACTAGTTTATATTTGGTAATAACTGTTTCTAAAACAAACATTCTAGTAGGACATTGCCGCCAAACTAATGCAAATAAATGATATTTTTGCAGGGACTTGATCCAAAGTTGACTGCCAATATGTTCTCGAACTCAATTTGTATAGGCGAAAAGGCGATAAACGAAGAAGATTGCTTTGTACTAAAACTCGAAGCAAAACCAAACACTCTTAAAGCAAGAAGTAGCAGCAATGTAGAGATCATTAGACATACAGTATGGGGTTACTTCAGCCAAAGAACTGGTCTACTTGTTTCACTAGAAGACTCACATCTCCTTAGAATCAAAGCTACTGGTACTGAAAGTGTTTATTGGGAAACTACAATGGAGTCATTGATACAGGATTATCGACACGTAGACGGGATTAATATTGCTCATGCTGGTCGGACGACAGTTTCGTTATTTAGGTTTGGAGAAAACAATGAAAGTCATTCGAAAACAAAGATGGAAGAAACTTGGACTATTGAAGAAATTGATTTCAACATTGTGGGTTTGTCGATGGATTGCTTTTTGCCGCCTGCTGATCTCAGGAAAGAAATTCAAGATGGGCGAGACCTTGTTTCGAAAAATGTACGTGGTGTGCCACTTAAAACTCGAAGCACTCCAAATCTTGCCAAGGTTGGTTTGTCGAAAGTAGTTGCTGTGAATGTCGATGATTCGTCAGATTCGTCCAATTCCACTTCCATCGACGATGATGAAGAGTTTTTGTAATTATTGAGAATTAAAACCTTCAAAAAAAAAAACACAGACATTTTGTATTTGTATATATACCTACATGTTAACCTTTTTAGTTAGAATTGTGAAGAGTCTTGAATTTGACCAATGTATAAAACTAGCCCGAGAGGTTTCCGTTTACCTAGAGTTTAGGTTTTTGTTGGGATGAGATTAGGCATACATATATTAAGGCAAGTGGCTTCGTAATTGAAATGTTACTAAGTTGGGTACACGAGGGGATATGTGTTTATCTAATACAAGCTTTCAATCATCGTTCACAAATTAAATTTTCCTTATTTTGGCGTTCACCAAATGTCCAACACCTACCAACATTTAAAATATTAAAAATTGGTATCTCGATTAGTCAGATATTGTCAAGTCAAACTGTGACTGCTCGTTTTCTCATAGTCTACGTAATATATACAGTTTGGAGAATCAGATACTAAGTAGTATCGATGTCTCAGTTGAACTAATGATGCTAAGTAATAAAAGATATCAAAGATCACAATAATAACAAAGAACACTAATGTGAAGTAAATGCTACTAAGTTATCATGAGACACAAGATATTACGTGGTTCGACTTTCGTCTACGTCCATGGGGTAATGAGAGATTTGTTTGTATTAAGTTGTATTGGTTACAAAAGATATTAAATCCTTCCCAAAGTAATAGAGAGAACACAAGTTGAAGTCATTACTTAAGTTCTAAACATTAAAGAGGTATAAGCTTAAGACTAGATCTTCTTCTCCTAGGAATTGAATGCCTTTAGTTTGTTGGTGAGGCTTGGTATTTATAGCCCCTTCTGCTCCAGGTATATTTTTGCTGCCTCTGGATCCATCGTTTCCTGATATACCTTTCGTACAGATGGTACATTCGTTCGCCGTGTGCCTTCTCCAGTCGAACTCTGCCACCTCAGCTGACCCACATTCCTTCGAGAACTTCCCAACCTCAGTACAGATTGTACCTTCGTTCACCGCCAGCCTTTGCCAATCTGGTTCCGCCACATCATCTCTCTCCATGTGCTTTGATTATGCGTGTAGGAGTCCAAATTTGTGCACACTCCTTTAAAGAGTGTGCACGTAACAAAAAAATCTCATTCGTTGGATCAAAACAAACATAGTTATCTAATTAATAATTATTTTATTTTATTTTTAATTCAATTTTAATTTTAAAAAGGTAAGAAGGGTATATTATACCACTTGGTTACCTAAAATATAGCGTTTTTAAGATTGGAAATATTCATAATTAGTTCGATTGATTTAGATTCGTATCCATTTTGCTGAAGCTTTACATAGTGAGTGTTGTTGGATGAGTTGATGATAATATCACGATTTGGCGTCAACGAACATTATTGTAATTCTTCCGATGCACATGATGATACTTAATTCCTAAGCCAATGTTCCATTTGTATTCTGTTCTAAGTTGTCTCTGAAAATCAATGACGATACTAAAATTGATTACAGAAATCATCAAGGACAGATCTAAGCATAAATTAATGATCAATCACTAGTACTTTTTAGTCGTTTGGAAGGGAAGATAATACAACAAAGATAATGATATGTTATTGACGACAGACACATCATCAATATCTTAGTTATTGGTGAATCTGAATCCATAAGGAACTCATCATATCTTTCCAGTAGTTGATTTTGTCGGAGTTGGAACTAAACGAAATTAAGATTTTTATGTACAGTTCGAAAGTATTCGAACTGGCATAAAATATTTACTTGTACTAGATTGTCCAAGCACTGAATTCAAAAAAAGGAAGAAAGAAACATAAAATTCGGTTGCATATTGATGATCTTCACCAAGGAAGAATCAATGTTTTTTCTTTGAAGAAAGGTCGAGGAAGAAGGATCATCTTAGTTATTATAAAAATTCTATATTTTAAATAATAATAACATTTTCTTACCTTTTTAAAGTTAAACTTAATAAATTAAATTAAATAAAAGAAAAGAAAAAATAATATACTAAATAGTTAACGGTTTGTTTTAATCCAGCCAATAGGATTTTTTTGTTATGTGCACACTTTTTAAAAGGAGTGTGCACAAAATTGGACTCTGCGTGTAGATAAAAGATTTGTGCGTTTAATGCTGATTAGATATGTCATCTACCTCTGTCCCTTCGCCAGCTGCCTCCTCATAGACTAGGCTTTTACTTCTTTCATCTTAGTCGTGGAGGCATCCTTTCTTGGGACGAGATAAAGTAGATCTACGAAGGTATCCTCTGTCACTTGGATTCCTCTGTATAGCGAGGGCTACACAGTTATCTTGTATGCGACCACTGAGATCGTGACACGTGCTCCGCAGAATATTGGTATTCACAGTTTGCCCCTTTTCTTTCATATTCTACCGTTTGGCAGGATTGGAAGAAAACTCCCGTAACGTCGTCATTTTTGCACGTACCGATTGGGTGGTCCCCACATGTCCTTTCGTGCAATAACTTCCCCTTGAATTTCAGTACGTCCAAATTTTTAGATTCTTCAGCCGCCTATAAGAAGAGAATAAAGAGGAGGAATTTTCATTAACTCCTTTTCTTCCTCTCCAACTGTCGCTCCCTGTCTCTTTCACAGAGATTTTCTTCCACCATCAACTGCTGATATTTCCTTCGATTTGCCAAAGCTTTCTGGTTTAATACTCGATCATCATATACACGTAAGTGATACTTTGCTCTTCGATGTTGCTTTTCGCATTTCTCCATGCTTAATTTTGTCTTCCCTTCTTCGATTTGTTGGAAGTTGTTGTTGTACTTGCATGTGAGAATCTTAATTCTCTTTTAATCGTTCATGTTGTATGAGAACTTGGGTTTGCTCCTATTTTATATTTTGATGATGATTCTGCCATGATTATTCCTCGTCTGCAACTTTATTCATGGTGATGAATGACCTTTGATTTCGCCTCATGATGAGTTTAAACTATTTCCTTTGGCTGGTTTAGTAAAACCCATGCCCAAAGTATGCTTGTTTTTGCCCCTAATTTGCTTTTGAGTCGACTGCAATCCCAATCCTCCATTGCTGATGGGATGTTCTTCCTACTGGTGCTAGGGATAATGAGACTTGAAAAAGTGGGGGTCTAACAACATCACCCAATATTTCACTTAGCAATCTGTATGTACTAACTCCGAAACACTTTCTAGAGAATCAACTAGACAGTCAGACTCAATCTAGGTAAGAGTATCTTAAGGAGTTAATATCTCTCTCTTATTTTGATTTACTCAAGCTAAAAAAAATCAGTGAGTCTTTAATCAAACACAAGGAATAACTTGGACGGTACCAAAGACCAATGTCCAAGGATCAATCAATGACAATCAACAACCAAAGGTTGGATTATGCTGATTGATGATCTATCGCACAACCTGTATTATTTCAATTATAAAGGTAAAACAATATAATGCGGAAAATGAAATAACACAGACACAAGAAATTTTGTTAACGAGGAAACTGCAAATGCAGAAAACCCCCGGGACCTAGTCCAGATTGAATACACACTGTATTAAGCCGCTACAGACACTAGCCTACTCCAAGCTAACTTCGGACTGGACTATAGTTGAACCCCAATTAGTCTCCCACTGATCCAAGGTACAGTTGTACTCCCTACGCCTCTGATCCAAACAGTATACTGCGCACTTGATTCCCTTAGCTGATCTCACCCACAACTAAGAGTTGCTACGACCTAAAATCGCAGGCTTTAACAATAATCAAATCTGTCTCACACAGACAAGTCTATCAAAGGATCAATCTGTCTCCCACAGAAAAACCCTAAAGTTTTTGTTCCGTGTTTTGATAATAATCAAGGTGAACAGGAACCAATTGATAATCCGGTCTTATATTCCCGAAGAACATCCTAGATTAATCAATCACCTCACAACAATCTTAATCATATGGTATCGAAACAAGATGTTGCGGAATCAAAAACAATGAGACGAATATGTTTGTGATTATTTTTTATATCTTGCCTATCAGAGATATCAATCTCAAGCCAATTAATATGATTGTACTCGTACGATAGAATATGCAAGATCATATCACACAACTCCGATAAAAGTAGTATCGGTCTGGCTTCACAATCCCAATGAAGTCTTCAAGTCGTTTAACCTGGTTTTAGAAGAAGAAAACCAAAGGTTAAAGGAGAACCGACTCTAGCACGCAAACTAGTATCACACTTAAGGTGTGGGGATTAGTTTTGCAGAGTTGCTAGATGTCCCCTTATTATAGTCTTTCAAATTAGGGTTTTGCCTTGGTAACAAAGCAATCAATATCCACCGTTAGATAAAAACCTGATTTAGATTCAAGCTAATATTTCTCAACCGTTAGATCGAAAACTTAGCTTGTTATACACAAATGAAATGCACGCTTCTAGGTTTGTTAACCGTACCCAAACGTGTACATTGTTGGTTCAACAATAGTCAACCAAAAGATTATCCATATGAGCATTTCATATCAACCATGTTCTTCTTCACCATAACTATATCAAATGACTCAATTGAACTAGTTAGAGAGTTGTTCAATTGCAAGGAAATCTTATGTAACTACACAAGACACAATTGAAGCAAAGATGATTTGATTCACTCGAATCGGTTCATGAACTTTTATAGCCATGGTTTGCAAATAGTATTCCTTAGTATTTTTGAGTTTAAGTTCAGAAATCATCTTTAGATATATAACCTTCTCAAGTTCGCACACTAGGTTCGCGGACTTAAGCAACCGGGCATAGTTTACAAACTCCAGCAGAAAATCTCGGCAAAAGACCTTCCGCCAGTTCGCGGACTGGTACTCACGCAACTAGTTTGTCAACTCCAGCAGAATTTTTCGGGATGAGAAGTTCGGCAGATCGCGGACTTGGAACTTTCCATTCTTCCAGTTCTCTTGATCAACAAAGTTCGAAAACTTTGGTTCAAGGAATAGGACTTATGCATAAATGTGTTTCCACAACAATGTTTATGTCCACCATTGGTTATGTAATCTAAACTCTCATTCCAATCATTAAAACATTCTTAGAGGACGTCATATAGCTGTTACACCATTTATCGTCAAAGCAATTTTCAAAGTGATTGAAACATATCATGACTTTCGTCACTAGGTAAAGATAAACTTGGTCGAAGCGAAAAGCTTACCAACACATATTTCGAGATAGATAGGAGAGGTACACTCGGCTCGAAATATCAAATGTGTATAATCATAGTCTATATATATAGCATACGACTTTTTGTCTCAAAGAGTAGGAGATAGAATAGATAGACTTTTGAGTGACAAATAAGTTCAAGTCTCCACATACCTTTTTGTCGAGAAGATCCACCGGTTCCTTGAGTAGATCTTCGTCTTGTATGATGAATCGCCATGGAGTCATTGAGCTCAACTACACTTACTATCCTAGTCCGAGACTTAGCTATAGTAGACTAGAAATCAAGACTTATAGTTTTGATCACTAACATTGAAAAACATGCTTGATATAGAAACGCATGTGAGTTCGACCGATCAATGCTTTAACAAGACTTCCGAAGAAGCCTACATGGAAGGAACGGAGACTCTCTTCGTCTACTGATCCACCTCTGCGGATGGATCATCCTGATGTTAAGCCATCTCCGCCCCTTGAGGATACTGAGGTACCTGCTGGTACTGAGATGGATGTGGTCCATGATGCTGCTGCGGACCCTGAGGTAGAAGAAGTGGCTATTGAGGATCTTCCACCTCCTCTTCCTCCTCACTATGAGCTTCAGAGTCTTCAACTGCGTGACAAGGATAGCTATGTTCACTTATCTTTAGCTGAGATCGCCAAATCTTTTCGTCTCTGTAAGTTTGAGATTTCTTTTGTTAATGGCCCTGATGTTCTTACTGAGTCCCTGATCCGGAGCTTTCCTTATGATGAGAACAACCTTTTGATTAGTGTTGGCCAGCTGGCCGCAGGTATGCTCCTCCCTTTGTTTAGTAGAAAGGATCCCTTCTACTATAACATTTTGTCCACCAGGATGACCTGGTGAACAAGACTCAGGTCCGAGGAGTTATGCAGTATACTGGTAATTATTGGCGTTCCCTTCGTGGGAGCTGGTACCGTAGTAAGGGAAAGACCACTTTGAAGTCTTTTGACCCTTTTGCTGCTGGAAGGTCTAAACAGGAGGATTATACCCCCGCCAACTTCAATGCTATGTATGCTGATGCTATTCAGAAGAGTAATCTTCTTCCTTGGAGTGTTGGCCCTCGTCGTATCCATGTTATTGCTAAGAAAATCAGGGAAGGTAACAGCCTTCGTCTGTTGGAGGAGATCGATAAGACTGGTTTGACTGTCATCCCTTATTCTGCTAGGCTACCTTTGCCGAAGTCTGATCGCATCCGTCTTGATCATGATGATCGCTGGGATCGTACTCCTCTTCGTGTGGTGGGTCCTTGGGCCTACGTTTTTAGTACCGCGGATCCCTACGTCCCTCGTACAACTCTTTCCTTGCCTGAAAAGTATGATGGATATCAGCCTTGGGTTTCAACCCTGCTGCTTCTCACGAGGTAACCTTCGTTTTTGTTTGAAGGATTTTGCTTTAGTATCTTTATTTGATATCCTGATGGCTTTTGTTTTGTAGTATGTCCCTGCTTCTTCTGCTGGAACTGCTCCAGTTCTGCTGCTAGGACTGCTCCGGGCTCTGCTGGTAATTTCGTAGCCACTAGGACTAGGAAAAGAAAGGCTTCGGTTGAAACAACTACGCCAACACCTGCGGGGGTAAGGATCATTGTCATACCTTTGTGTTTGTAGGTTCCTTAGTATCTTTCCCCTGATCCTTAGCTAGCGCATGTGTTTTTCCACAGTCCTCCAAGAAAAAGGGCAAGTTGAAGGCTGTTATTGACCTTGAGGAATCTGATGAGGACCCCAAAGTTGATGAGGAGGTGCCGGATGACGAATATATGGAGGACATTGAGGATACTGGCCTCAGCCCTCATCTGGACGATATTAAGGAAGATTTTTCCAAGGGTGACCCAGTCCTATCCGTGCTAGCTCTGTGGAGGGTGAGAACCTCGTAGTTGGTGGTGATGTTTTATTGGTGATCCATGTTAGTGTTCAAGATCCAGCTCATACTTCGCTTCCAAAGGTGCCTTCGTTTTCCGCCCCTGGCGGAGCATTGCCCGTTATCTCGGCTACTATTGGGGCTGCTGTTGTAGCTTCCAAGAGTCTTCCTTCGTCTCTTGCTACTTCATTTCAATCAAGTGGTTCGTTTTCTAAGGTTGTTACCCCAATGGTGAGGGTTAGAAGCTCAGACTCTCAGCCGAAGAAGAAGGTTGTGATTTCACTGGCCATCTTCTCCTTCAATACTACGCCTACCTCGTTAGGGAGCGCTCAGTCTATTTCTACTGCCCCTGTTAGCAAAGTTGTTGGACCTCCGCCTTCGTCATCGGATTGGACCTTATTGGGAAATCTTCCTTCTACCGGTGATATGGACTTATGTGGTGCTCAAGATTTTTCTTCAGTTGCCAGCTCATCCACCATGCCGTCTCTTCGTCGTGGTGAGGGCTCCGTAGTCGTGCCCCATGTTCTCTCTCAAGCGATTGACGGAGTTGTTGCTGAGTCTAGCCAGTAAGGGTAAGCTTCCTGAGAACTTGAGCCTTGGTAGTTCTGATGATGCCATTCTTGAAGCCATTCTGCGGGACTCGGAGGGTCCTTTTTCTGCTGAGGTTGATCGTCATCGTCTGGATATCTCTTTTGAAGTAGCTTCGCAGTTGGATGTGTTGTCTGCTCAATATTGTGTGGCTAAGGATCTATTCTTTGACCCAGATTGCCTTCGCTCCAGCCAGAGATTTGGTGAAATACGCAGGGGTAGCATCCAAGAGATGAAGGCTTTCATTGACACCTACGCTGATTTCCTTCCTCGTTTCTCAGCGATCTCGGTGAGTGATTCCCACCTTACCGCTTCGCAATTTGTTTTTATTCTCCGTCTATTCTTATACTCCTTTGTTTGCAGCTTTTCAAACAGATAGATGTTGGTTGCACCTTTTTCAAGTTCTATAGGGATAAGTGTACTCACTTGAGTGCTCTGTTGGAGCGTGCTCGTCAAGAATATGCCCTTGTTAGCACACAACAACCTTCGTCCAATGATGTTGTTTGTATTGCTAGGGTATCTTCGTTGGAGGATGATTTGAGGAAGACTCAAAGATCTTTATAGGCTTGTTTGTTGGATCTCGAGAGAGCTAACAATGCTACTAAAGTTACTAAGGACGGGCGTAAAGCTGTTGATTCTGCTATGGCTGCTGAGTCCTCCAAATCCTTTGGTTCGTTTCTTCTTTCCCTTAGCTTTGTTTTTGTTCTTGTTTGGTTGCATAGTCCTAAGACAACCTTCGCCTGCCAGCTGGTAGCTCTAGTGAGCTTAGATATCTCCGGGATCAAGTAGCCAAGTGAACCTCCGATGTTTGGTATTATCAGAAGAAGTCTGACAGGTTGGTGAATGTAATTGTTCATAATGAGGCCCAACTTTCCCTTGAATCTGCTGATAACGCGGATTTATTGAAGCAGATGGCTTTGCTTCGTAAAGAATGCGACAAAACCCTTAATTGGAAGGAGAGTCTCATTTTAAAGCAAAAGGAGGATATTGCCTTAGTTGAGAGATGCCTCTAATCCCAAGAAATCATCCGCAAGAAATATCATGCAGATTTTGAAGATGCTTGTGCTTCATTAGCTAAGGTTACTGCAGAGTGTTACGTTTTATCTTCTGAGGTATGTTCTCTTAAAAATAGACTTGTCAAGGAAAGCTCCGCGTCATCTTCCATGTCGCATGCATCCTTAGTTAGGAAGTTGGAAGAGTTAGAGAATGTTTACCAAGTTTTATCCTCTGAGAATGCTTCGCTCCGGATTGATGTTGATGACCTCCGAACCGAACGTGATATCCTCGTAGAGGATCTCGAGGACGCTGAGGTGGACCTTGCTTAGGCTCAGCATAGTCTAGAAGAATCCCTTAGCCATGCAGAAGGTAGCTTAGGGTCATTATATTCCAGCTGCATCCTTTGTGTCTTTTGCTGCTTTTCCTTATTGCTTACAGCCTTTGTACTCGCAGGTCTCCAGGAGCATCTGGTGGGTGAAAATGCCAAGATTAACCGTCTTGAGGGTCAAATATCTTCGTTGGAGATATCTCGCCAGTTTGATGTTGTTTCTAAGTTCAAGGCTGAGGTGCTCCAGCAAGCTAATGATCAGCTTAGTGCTCAAGTGATAAAGCTTAATCAGAAATCAGCCTCTGATTTGGAGGCTCTGGCCTCCCAACTGAAGGTTCAGTTCGAGAAGTCGTCCATTTATTATATCAATGACGCCTTTGTGGAAGCTAAACGTCAGGCTGAAGGAGCAATCTTTCCTCGTCTTCCTTACCTGTGATTATGTTGTGTCCAGTCTATCTTAACTGAACTATTTGTCGTATTATTCCCTCACCTGAGGGGCCTTTGTATCATCTCCTTTCCTTGAAACAATGCTTCGCGATGGTTTGTACCTTTGTTATCTGCAACTTTTAAGACATGTCAGTCATATTTTGGTAACATTATTACTGTACCTATATTATTGCATGAGTATTTTGTTTGCAAACGTGTTGTATCTAGATGATTGCACATTCAAGTCATCATAAGGTGCTAAGGTATGTTTAATCTTGGGTGGAACATTCATCGTCCTACCTAAGTATCCTTTGGCCAGAAGGTACCGTGGTGGCGAAGGCTCCTTCGTGGGCAATAGTTTTCATGTAACCCTACGCGTTCAGCGGGAAGGCTGCTTTACTTCGACAAGGTATATCTATAGGGGATATCTTACTTTTTATTGTTGCCTCATGAATGGAGATATCACTCTGAGGATCCGAGTATTGACATATGCGCAGTTATGTCTTGCCTTGTCTCATCGTCAATCCTGACGGAGGGTGTCTATTCTAACCCAATTTGTACCTAATCAAAAATTGACTTTCTTTTAGAAAATTTTTTTTTTCATTGATTAGTAAGGTTCATAATACCTTTGATCAGGGATAGAACATGGTGGGCTATTTACCGTTCCCTTCTTCTCCTGAGTAATCACCATTCTCTTATGGGTAATAATTTTTTAGGTACATTGCATTCCAAGGGTGTTGCAATACTTCACCGTTGAGGGTCCTTAGGTAGTATGACCCTTTTCCAGCGATGTCATGTATGATGTAGGGTCCGTCCCACGTCGGATCTAGCTTTCCCCATTCCTTTTTTCTTTGATATGGTGGTATCTGAAGTAACACGTATTCTTAGACCACGAAGTTTCTAGGGATGACCCGTTTATTGTATTCGCGAGCTAGCCTTTGTTGATAGTTTACCATCTTTTACAAAGCCACTTCACGCCTTTCTTCAAGGTCATTGAGCTTCTCTAGCATTAGGTCCGTTGTTAGGTTCTTCTCCCATGCCTCCGTTTTTTGTTGTTGGAAGTATTATCTCCGTTGGGATGACCGCTTTGGCTCTGTAGGTTAGCAAGAATGGAGTTTCTCACATGGCCGCCTTTCTTGTAGTTCGGTAGGCCCATATGACATTGTGCAGTTGTTAACACCATCTTTTCTTGTATGCTCCTATCTTTTTCTTCAAGTTCATTACTATTGTTTTGTTAGTCTCCTCCGCTTGTCCATTGCTCTTAGGGTATATAGGAGTGGACTTGTTTTTCTGAATGTTGAAAGTATCAAACAACATATCTATGTTCTTTCCTTGCAATTGCTTGCCATTGCCAAAGACTATGGCGTCTGGTATTCCGAATCTAGTGAGATAGATTCAACCTCTAAGTTCGGTGAATTATCTTGTGAGATAGATTCATCTATGGAATTAGGAAAATCATCTACACAATCATCCATAGGGTCATCTACAAATTCTGTCTGGAACAGAGAGTCACTACAAGACTGATCATCATCATCATTAAATAATTTCTGGCATTCCAGAATTCTCAGTCTTTGTTCCAAACTAGGTGGTGTGTATTTGTAATACTTCTCATATATCATTAGAGGAGATTCTTCACTTACCATTTGGGGAGCAAAAACTCCATACCGTTGGCTATGCATATATTCACCAAGCGTCATCTCAGATGAGCTTGCCTGATAATTTGAATTTCTACGCTTATATTCTGCCAGTGTCATCTTAGGTGACGTCTCCTCAGAAAAATCCATTGTCCTCAAAAAGTCCCTGAAAGGAAATACAAAAATAAACGCATAAAAAGGAAGAGAAAAAAAATCTAAAATGAAATGAAAATATTGTACAAAATAAAAATAAACCTAAAAATTAATCGAAAAACAAGTCCCCGACAACGGCGCCAAGTTGTTGTAGTAAATAGGATTCGAACTCTAAGACTTGTGAAGATTAAATTTAAAGATTTAATGAAAATAATAAAGTGAGAGTTACTAGGACTAGGATGCCACCGAATTCATATCATAAGGCTCAATTATTTATTCTCAACAATTATCGCTTAATAAATAAAATAACATCGACTCTTATTTTGCCAAAGTAGATTATCAAAATATTAGTTATAAATCGTAAGCATGGGACATCAAACATTTAAGCAAGCATGACCCATCAAATAAAATAATAACTAATTAATTCAAATCATAATTCTATTTTAATTAGTGCAAAAGTCACATATAGAATAAAATAAATTTACCCATGTATGAAATTCGGCTTTCTCCATCATCCCAGTGTTGGGTTTAGCTCCACATGGTGAAAACACGCTAAAGTAATGTTTAAGTGTGGGATGACTCCATATATTCTCTATTTACTTCGATGCATGTTAATAGATTTTATTTCCATTCATTTCTTTCTTACGCGTATGCAGTAAGTATATTCTCCCTTTTTAACTTAGTCACGCTCCAAATGGTAGCTTGAGTCTTCCAACACGAGCAGTAAACGCCCAACCTTGTGCCAACTTCTCAAAAATATCTCGATCAAAATTCATTCCCTGTTTTGTTCCAACCGAAGAATCATCTCACAATTATCAAACCTGAAGCAATTACCCCCTTCTATTGACCGTGACAGCTCGATATCAAACAAATACGACAAGAAAATCTCACCAAATCTGCTCCGGTTATTGGAGAATATCCTACCATACAACGTACTCCCTTGTTTTCTTCGAATCTGAGTATCCAGCCCATTTTATTTGAAACCATCGACCATACAGTTCCTGTTTGGTCCAAACAGACCCAAAGCAACCAAAACCAGTGGTCGAGTCTCACTGAAACTTGTCAAAATTCCTAACAGAGTTTCCGCATGAAGAAAACTCGACAACCTGTTCAAGCATTTAATCCACCATTCTAACCAATTCTGGTCCAATCGACGACCATTACCAGCTCTGTTAATCCAAAAGAAACAAACCCAATGAGTTTAGGCCCTTGAATCTCCCTAGAACATGATTAAAATTCAAACCCTAATTCTGCCAGTTCAAGAACCAGTTTCCCACCACTTCCCTGAGTTCAAACGAAGAAGAAAATGGTTGCCCCTTATCCAACAGCTGGGGTGAGAATATAAAAGAAGGTGCCCCTTAGCAATTTAGGTGCCCCTTATCCAAAATGAGTGCCCGTTTATCAAATGTCCTCTGGGGGTGCCTTTAACAACTTTTCGAGCCGATTTTTCCAAAAATGTTTACTTCCCAAAAACACCTACAAACAAGTTTATTAGTGATAAAATGAGTCTCAGCTAATGTATTTATGGGTGAAAATGCATCACACTTGCGTGTTCATCAGGCATCTCTCACATCGCTTAGCCACGTTCTTTGAATCTTCGTTCATGCTTAGCCAGTATTATCCTTGCATTTTGGCTTTGACTTCCAAGGACCTTCTTCCGCTATGATTGCCGGCATCTTCGTTGTGTATATCATGGAGTACCTTTCTGCCTTCGGTTCGTGAGAGGCACTGCATCATAGGTCCGAGCCTCTTTGACATCTGCTGGTAAGGTACCTTTGTCAAGGTATTGGTGAATTGGAATCCTCCAATCGTCTTCCGCTTCGTCTTCGTTGTATTCGTCCGACATAGGTTTTTCTTTGTCAGATTCTTCGACTTCGTTATCTGGTTCTTCTTCGTTTTCTTTTCCTTTTTCAGCTTCTCTCATGGATCGAGTTTGAACGGCCAAAGCCTCCTCAGCTACTGAGATTGCTCCTTCTATCGAAGGCTCATATATCCTTCCAATTTGCACGGAGGTGGTATTTCTGTCCCTTAGCATTGATGATATGAATGCTAAGGCATCTGTGTGTCTGTTATCTTTTCGACAGATATGTCTGAATGTAACGTTGTTGATCTTTGACGCATGCTCCTGTGCTAACTTTAGGTACGAAGATAGTACTGGATCCAAAGTTCGATATTTGAGCTCGATTCATCTAATGACTAACTGTGAGTCACTAGTCAAACGAACATCTGATAGGCCTAGCTACCGTGCCAAGCGTAGACCATGTACGACCGCTTCGTATTCTATGACGTTATTAGTATATTGTTCGAATTCTAACCTGAACGCATAGATGAGTCGGTCTCCGGTAGGGGTTGTTACTACAATCCCTATGCCTGCGCCCTCTCCATTGGAGGAACCATCTACGAATATCTCCCACCTCCATGAATTTTGAGGTTCCAAGAGATCTTCTGGTTCTTGCTTGTCTTCCTTCATTCCTGGAATGTCATCTATCTCTGCTTCGTCGTTGAGAGGTAGGTCCGTTAGAAAGTCTGCTAAGATATGTGGTTTCTCAGCCTTCCTTGTTTCAAAAATTATGTGGAACTGCTTGATCATGGCATTCCATTTTTCCACCCTTCCAATTTTCTTCGTGCTGTCGAGGATTTGACTTATCTGAGCCTTTGTGAAGATTCGGATGGTATATGCGTCGAAATATATCCTTAGTTTTTGTGTTTCCACTACTAAGGCATATATAAGATACTCCACCTTGGTATAATTACGCTCCGCCGAACTGAGTTTTTTGCTGATGTAGTATATGGGCTTTTCTCCTTGTCCTTGGTCTCGTACCAATACTGCGCTCACAGAGTAACTTGTTGCTGCTAAGTACAAGGTGAGAATTTAATTTGGATCCGACTTCTGTAGGATGGGTACCGAAGTCAAATATTCCTTGATTTCTTGGATTGCTTGTTCGCACTCTGTGGTCCATATGAACCGGCTTCCCTTCCTTAGTGTGTCGAAAAATGTTTTGCATTTATCTAATGATATTTCTATGAATCTTCCCATGGAATCTAAGATTCCACTTAGCTTTTTTACTCCTTTTAGTGTTTGTGGAGATGGAATTTCCATTTTTGCACTGACCCTTTCGGGGTCCACTTCTATTCCTCGCTTAGTTACCAAGTATCCTAGGAATTTTCCTGAGGTTACTCTGAACGTGCATTTCTCCGGGTTTACCTTCATCTGAAAGCTTCTCATGGCTTCGAATATTTCCCTTAGGTCTGATAGGTGGTGTTTCGCCTCTTTGCTCTTGACAAGCATATCGTCCACGTAGACCTCCAGTATCTTGCCTATCCACGACTTAAAGATTTTTTCTTCCAATCGCTGGTATGTTGCCCCTGTGTTCTTTAGTCCAAAAGGCATCCTTGTATAACAATACAAGCCTCGTGGGGGTAAAAAACGCAGTATGCTCCTGGTCTTCTACTACAAGGGCGATTTGGTTGTAACCTGAGTATCCATCCACTAAGGATAGCCTCTGGTGACCTTCCGTTGCATTGACTAGTTGGTCAATGTTTGGCAGCGGGTAGCTGTCTTTGGGGCAGGCTTTGTTGAGATTGCTAAAGTCGATGCAAATGTGTACGCCTCCGTTCTTCTTGGGAACAATTACCATGTTGGATATCCATGTGTGATACTTGACTTCTCGTATGAATCCTGCGGTTAATAGCTTTTGTAACTCCTTTTCTACCGCTTCTTGGTAGATGTCTTCCACCTTACGGATGCGTTGCTTGAATGGTGGTATTTCTGGTTTGAGCCGAAGGTGGTGGGAGACCAAATTCGGGTCAATTCTAGGTATGTATTCCATTGACCACGCAAAGACATCTGCGTAGTCCCTTAGTAGCCTTTATAGTTGCATCTCCTCTTCCTCTTCAAGTAAAGTTCCGATGTTGATCATTTTTGTTCCGCCTCCGTTCCGATGTTGATTTTCTTTGTTGGTTCCACCGGTGAGAAGGTTTGTTTCTGAGGACGTTGAGGAGTGCTTTTCTGTAATTGTCATTTGGCAGAGACGTTCGCCACTGGCGGAGGTGCTTGTCTCCAGAAGTGAGATGGATTTGGGTACTAAGGAGGCTCCGTCCTTCACTTCTTTGGTGTTCGTCTTTCGTCTTTTTCTTTCGTGCTGCTGGGCAACAACTCTTTCTTTATTGAGTCTGACCTCTGCTAAATTGCATAGCCTTGCGTCTTGATGGTTACCTTTGATTTTCATTTCACCCATAGGTGTAGGGAATCGAAGGTACTGGTGATATGTTGAAGCTGTTCCTCGCAGTCGATGGACCCATAGCCTGCCCATGATTACGTTGTATGGCGAAGGTGCTTCCACAATACAGAACCTTGTATTGGTTACTAGGGGTCCGACACGCACCTGTAAGACAAATTCTCCTTTTGGTCTAGAGACTGCTCCGTTGAAACCGTATATTGTGCAAGTGGATGAATCCATTTTCTCAGCTGTCAAACCCATACGTAGGTAAGGTTCATATAATAATACATTCAATGAGCTGCCCCCATCGATGAGGACCTTTGTGACGTTCCATCCATGTATAGGAAGAGTTATCACAAGTGGGTCATTGTGCATCTCAACTTCTTGGTTGACATCCCTTGTTGAGAATGTTAATGGCGTATCCATCCATTCTTCCGAAGTGCTAGTAGGTGGTCCGCTCAGCTTGAATACCTCATGCGCTTCTAGTTTTCTCCTGTTTCGAGCTAACTCGAGGATGTCTTCGAGTAGCTCCTCCTGACCTCCGTTGGAGAAGGTAATCATGTTGATGTATTTGCCGTCCTGAGGTAGTTCTACCCTTTTCTTGGGGGCTACCTCAATATCATCTGGTTGTATCTGCACGTACTCCATGAACTTGCCTTCGTCTATGAATCTCTGGATCGTTTTCCTTGTTTCGTAGTGGCAAAGCTGCTACTTGTGCTGCTATTTGTTCTTCGTTGTGGATTCCACCACCCTGAGGAGTGTTGTCGGCCGGATTATCAGAGTTATCTATTCTTTCTTCTATGATATGTGCGACTGGATATATCTGGATCGGAGTTAGGTTTTCCAACTCATCCATAGGAACTAGGGTTCTGGTAACCCTGCGTTGGCCGCAGGTGGCTGCGTGACATTGGGGTGCTCCGATAATGGCATGCCGTAAAGTGGTTGTGCTCCCGATGTTTGCCCCATCCCTTCAGCAGGAATAAGCGGCTTGGAAGCAGCTGTTCTTCTTGCTATTTCGCTTTGTCCGTCCTCTGCTTCGGTTCTTTGGTTTGCGTGAGACGGATTTTGAGATCTTCCTCTCGTGACTGCTGGCCGTGAGATTGTTGGTACATCATTTGGTTTTTGCATGCCTTCGGCTTTTGTTATCCTGCGGTCACAGAAAAAACGACAAAAATATGCTACTTGGGTGCCTTCGTCAAAAGTAGCAATTAATGCTCTGACACAGAAGACGGCTAAACAGGTTTTTCAGAAAAAGGATCGAAATGACGTCTTGGAGAGACAAGTACTGACTTTTTTATGGTACCCTTGGGGGAAAACAACCTTAAATGTTGAAAATAATTAAAAAGGGTCCCAGATCTTTTCGAAAAATGGGGTATTAAATGCTTGAAAAGATTTTTGCTTCCTTAAATTCTCGCTGAGATTCCTCAGTGCTCAGAGGTACTAAGATCTGAAGAATACTTTGTCGGAAAAGGTATTGTTGTACAAAACAAAAGTTTAAACGTTTTGTGAGTGCGTTTTTGTGAAAACTTTTGTAGATCTGTGAGATTTATAGTCTTTAGAGGCTAAGAACTCAAAGATCTTGCGAAAACAATGGATGAACCAATCGCTAGAAAGTGAGATCCATCGTTGTTGAACTCAGATCTCTTCATTAAAGAAGATGCATAAGTAAAATAAATGACGGAATATAAAAACTCAATCTTCTGAGCAAAACCTTCTAGCGCCAAACTGTGACTACTCGTTTTCCCATAGTCTATGTAATATATACAGTTCGGAGAATCAGATACTAAGTAGTATCGATGCCTCAGTTGAACTGATGATGCTAAGTAATAAAAGATATCAAAGATCACAATAATAACAAAGAACACTAATGTAAAGTAAATGCTACTAAGTTTTCATGAGACACAAGATATTATGTGGTTCGACATTCGTCTACGTCCACGGGGTAATGAGAGATTTGTTTGTATTAATTTGTAGTGGTTACAAAAGATCTTAAATGCTTCCCAAAGTAATAGAGATAACTCAAGTTGAAGTCATTACTTAAGTTCTAAACATTAAAGAGGTATAAGCTTAAGACTAGATCTTCTTCTCTTCGGAATTGAATGCCTTTAGTTTGCTGGTGAGGCTTGGTATTTATAGTCCCTTCTGCTCCAGGTATATCTTTGCTGCCTCTGGATCCATCGTTTGCTGATATACCTTTTGTACAGGTGGTACCTTCGTTCTCCGCGTTCCTTCTCCAGTCGAACTCTGCCACCTCAGCTGACCCACTTTCCTTCGGGAACTTCCCAACCTCAGTAAAGATTGTACCTTCGTTCACCGCCAGCCTTTGTCAATCTGGTTCTGCCACATCATCTCTCTCCACGTGCTTTGATTATGTGTGTAGATAAGAGATTTGTGCATTTAATGTTATTAGATATGTCATCTACCTTTGTCCCTTCGCCAGCTGCCTCCTCATAGACTAGGCTTTTACTTCTTTCATATTAGTCGTCGAGGCATCCTTTCTTGGGACGAGATAAAGTGGATCTACGAAGGTATCCTCTGTCACTTGGATTCCTCTGTATAGCGAGGGCTACACAATTATCTTGTATGCGGCCACTGAGATCGTGACACGTGCTCCGCAGAATATTGGTATTCACACAAACATTGACTTAACCTGTTGTCAATTAAATAACCAAAATCAATAATTAATGAGAGTTACTAAATGTTGTTATTTTCGTAGTTACATCAACGAAACAAAAAGAAAAAAACCAGTGAAAAAGAATTCATAACACTGCATTCACACTTTTTCTATCATGATTTTTTGCTTGTCTCTCGAGCTAATCACGTACAATAGTTGCATCCTGCAAAGTTCTTCAGCTCATACCAAAAGCACCATACAATCAACTTCCTATTATCCACCAGCATCAGTCACATTTAATCTTTAGAAAGTACCCAGCTTTCCCTTCTATTCTATTTCTTCGTCTCCCGTACGAGACTATTTCCTATCTTCATCTTTAGTTGAGCTTTAGACTTCACGACGTTCATCAACTAAAGATGAAGATCTACTGAAGAGAGCTTGGAGGAACTTCATCAAGAAAAGGTATGTGGAAACAAAAACTTATCTATCACTCAGAAGTCTATTATATCCTATCTCCTAATGAGACTAAGTCGTATAGCTATATAGACTTGTATATTATACACATTTAATATTTTGAGCTGAGTTTAACTCGGTTATCTATTTCTCTAAATATGTGTTGGAAGATTTTTGCTTTAGCAACGTTCATCATATTCTTGACGAGTTTAGTTGGAAACAATTTATTTTTTGGAAACTAAATAATAAGTCAAAAGATGATCATGTGAAAATCGCCTTGAAACATTCTTACATGATTTGTGTGAGACAATCATTTGATGTTGATTCAGAAAGTTTCATATTGATCATTCAATCATTTGAAAATTACTTATAAGCTAATAGTTTGTGTCAGAAAACTATAGTCGCCTTTTAAGGATGTTTCAATGATTGAAAAGGGAGTTTAGAACAATTAACCTTTGTTTGGATACAACACAGTATGCATACCAGTATCCAAACTTTTGTGGTATGATTCAGGTCCGGAAACCTTTTTTTCATACCAGTATGCGAACGGTTTTAACTGTTAAAGTCCGGGAACTAAGTTTGCATACCAGTAGGCGAACAGTTCCACCTGAGTTAAGGTCTGGGACAGCAGTATGCATACCGGTTTTCAAACTGCTGGACAAGACCAAATTCCGGAAGCTATAGTTTGCGTACCCGTTTGCAAACTTAGTGGTTAAAATGCTAAAATTGGTTAAGTATGTTTTCAAACTCATGAACAAATACATTTATGAATTAAGGAATGCAATCTTTGCAAACCGTGGCTTAATGTTCATGAATTGATTCTCATGAATCAATTCGGTTTTGATTCAATTAGTTCATATATATTTCCGTGAAATAGTGAACAATTGAAAAACTCTATTTGAAACACAATTAGATTCATTTGATTATCTTTCATGGTTGATTCATCATCATAGTTGATCTAGAAGTGAATATGGTTAAGACAAAAGTGTTCTTATGGCTAACTTCGGTTAACTATTATTGAGCCAACTCAATATACACGTTTAAGTGCGGTTACCCATATCCAAATGAATGTATATTTAACTTGTGTATAACAAGCTAAGACCATCTAACGGTGGAGATATATTTCTTTGATTTTAAGCAGACTTAGCTTGAATTTTAAATCAGGTTTTTATCTAACAGTAAATATTGAATGCTTTGTTACTAAGCTATCTTAGCTTTGATTGAAAGCAAACCCTGATTTGAAAGACTATATAAGGGAGAACTCTAGCAACTGGAAAACCTAATCCCAACACTTTCCTGTGTCCTAGTTGCGACTAGAGTCTATTCTGCTTTAACTTAGGTTTTTCCAAAACCATTATAGGTTAACGACTTGAAGATTTTATTTGGGATTCGTGAAGCCATACCAACTATTTTCTCTGTAGTTGCGTGATCTGATCTTACTTGTTCTATCGTATTGAGTACTATCTTCTTTAAGATTAACTCGAGATTTATCTCTGATAGGTAAGATATAAAAATTAATCATAAAGATTTTCGTCTCATTCTTTGTGATTCCATAATAACTTCTTATGCTACCATATAGTTAAGTCATTGTGAGATGATTGATATTTCTAGGATGCTCTTCGGGTGTATAAGACCGGATTATCAATTGATTCCTGTTCACCTTGATTTATGAAAAAACGGAACAAAAACTTCATAGATACTTCTATGAGAGACATATTTATCTATCAAAATAAACTTATATGTGGGAGACAGATTTGTTTATAAGTCTTCGTTTTTGGGTCGTAGCAACTCTTAGTTGTAGGTGAGATCAGCTAAGGGAATCAAGTGCGCAGAATCCGTCGTGGCTCAAGAGGCGTAAGAAACGTGATTGTACCTTAATCGGTGTGAGACTTGGTTAAGGCTCAACTACATTCCAGTCTGAAGTTAACTTGTAGTAGGCTAGTGTATGTAGCTGCATAATATAGTGTGGTGTCCCTGGGTTTTTCTGCATTTGCGGTTTCCTCATTAACAAAACTTCTGGTGTCTGTGTTATTTCTTTTCCACATGATATTTGTTTATATAATTGAAATATCACAGGTTGTGCGTAGTTCAATCAATTTGTAAATTCGACCTTTTATGTTGGAGTGTAATTGGTTGGAACTTGGGCATTGGTCTTTGCTACCGTCCAAGTTATTTCTCATATCAATCGGGCTCACAGATTTCTATCTGTTCGATTGCAGATTGTATTGAAAAGTTGAGATATAACTCTTTGGTATATTTCTTGATTGGGCTCGCTTTATAAGCTGGTGCTCTCGGAATTATATTGGAGTTAGTCCATATCGATTGTCGAACGAATTATTGGGTGTGGTTGTTATACCCCCGCTTTTTCAAATGTTATCTATTATGAGATGAAAGACGTTAAGACAGAAAAGAATAAGGTGATATGAACAAAATTTAGTGATTAGAATTACTTATCAATTATGACTTTAATATTGATAATTAAATCTTATCACTAAATATAATGCAGAACATAAAAGAAGGTAAATGTGACCCATCTTAGAGCTTCTGTGACTTTAATCATTCTGACATTTGGTAACAAAAATTGAGCGTTACCTCGCCCAATAATCACTTGTGATAATCCAATCATCCTAGTCACAGAGGATTTATAGGGAATTAAGTCAACAAATAATTGCCTATTTCTTAAAATAATGTGTGTGGTGCCACTATCGGCTAGGCACTCAATATCTTCTGGAGACGACATTCCTACAAGTAAATGGTAGTTTTATAAAATCCGAACAATTCATCTCATCTACTTCAGTGAACTCGGTCACACCATTCAATCATGCAATAGACTATCAAAGTAAAAATCAAATCCAAATCATAATAAATACCCATATACAAAATATGTTTTAGCAAAATAAAAACTACTGATCCATCAACTAAAACGATACTTTAAGACTACTTAACATAGTTTAAGTCATCAAAAGAATATTTAAACCAAAGTCTGCTAAACCACAAACCAAGAAAATAAACAAAAGTCTAGGATCAGAAGATAACTAAAAAAACACTAATTAATCAAAATCAGGTGTTTCCATTAGGGCATGGTTCTTGTTACCCCGGAAGTCTGAAATGGTGAAGTTGACCTATGGGGAATAATCATGTTCTTCCACACAGTGAGCCTCTTGATCTATACATTCCCGGTACTTTTTGTAACTGGATGCTACTTTGGCACTAGCCTTGCATTGCTGGTACCAATGTGCGGTAAATCCACACATGTAACAAGGTGCATTTCCATTCTCGACCTTCTTAGGTGGTGGTGGTGGGGGGGGGGGGGGGGGGGGGTTCTTATGTGTTTTTTCAACAGTGTTGCCCTTACCACTAGGTCAGAAGTAACATCTCTAGACCAGGTATTGGAATGACATCCACGCCCATGGCCCCTTCCACGATGACCCTTTTGTCCTCTTCCATGTGGTTTATTATCCCCACGTGAGTATGGAGCATGAAAATATGAAACAAGATGTTTAACCCTCTTTTCTTTGGGGTGTTTTCCTTTGTTATCCTTGCCATAGTTAGCCTCGGGAAGTTTTTTTTTCCCGGCAGCTCTAGCATTGTTGTTTGCTAGAATTTCATTGTGCCTTTAGGTCACTCGCAATAAGTTGATCAACTTGCTAAAAGTTGTTATTCTCTTATAGTCAACCTCTATGCGGTATTAGTTGGCTAAAATGACGGATGTCAAAGGGAAAGTAGACGATGTATTTTGAATCATATCATCATCCGCCAGTTTTTTTCCACAGAAGTATATGCGTGCTTGTAGCCGAAGCATGTATTTTTTTAAATCACTTACCTTCACATAATCAAAAAACCAAATGTCATGCCATTGTTCATTGAACCGTGGGAAAAGGGAATCCTGGATGTTTCCAAAACGATTTGCTAGTTCATCTTGTAGTTCTTTTGGACACCTTATGTGATGGTATGCCCAAAGGAGATTAGGTTCGATATGTCTCTTCAAATATCGAAGAGCTTCATCCTTTTCTACTTCAGTTTCTGGGGTAGCATTTTTTTTAGCAGAGGGTTTGATGGTGTGGGTGCATTCTTTTGCTACAAAAGCGGTCTCAACATCAGTCATCCAAAGGTGGTACTCAAGTCCTTCTGAGTCCAACAGTCCAAATTCTTTTCTAATAGATTCGGTTTTGCTCATCTACATAAGACAAGATTAAAGGGACATTAGTATGACCAATTACGGAACCATCATTCAAGAACCAAATTTCTTTATGGCCAAAATAAATTTCTTAGAAACCAAATATCTTTATGGTTCTTAAACTATCCCGGTTGAGTCAAAATCCAACGGATGACAATACCCCATTAACAGTAGAATACGAAAGGTGAAAGTTTAAATACAATCATACAAGACGCAAATAATATAACGGAGCAAATACACAGGCATATATATATATATATAAAACAATGGAGACACTTTGATTTGATTAATTGAGAAGTATAGAACCGATTTAAAAAATTTCTTAGCGCAGGGATGAGCTCTTGATGATTACGTTTTGGAGTGATAATTAGGGAAAAGTAAAAGGAAGAGGGAGTGAGAGAGAGAGAGAGTAATTTTCTATTAATAAAATAGGCAGCCCACATTACACGGTTATCGTATTCTTCATAAACAGAAGAAGGGAAAACCCTAGTATTCTAATGTACTGCACATCCATGGACCGTAGGCCCTATAACAAAATGGGTTTTTTGTGAAGAATTTGTTTTGTTGGGTTTTCTTTGAATGAATAGTGACACCTTTGGGGTTTTAACCCACGGCCTGTTATCATAACAAGTGAATTATATATGTGACCATGATAGGATATTAGCATTCACGTCATAATTAACACACCCAACAACCAAGGTTTTACCATTAGTGTCTGTCATAAAGAACCAAATCTCCATATAATTTAGATGAAATGACAAAATGGTCATTTCAAGACCAGAAGTAAAATGGTAATTTTATAGCTAGGGGTGAATTATCATTCCGAGATAATAGTTGTCTTTAAGGTTTATAACTAAAATAAGAAGAGACTGAACGTATAAATGAAAACTCTGAAGATATAACCGATCCTCATTGTCAAAAGACAAGCTCAGCCACATAGGTCAAAACTCAACTTAGACTCATATCTTGGTCTTTAAGGCACTTACAACCATGAATTCTAGTATACGTCCCGGCGAGACACTGCTGGTCGTGATGTCGTGATTCCTATCATACATCCCTGTGAGATACTGCTAGTAACGGTGGCCCAAAATCCTCATAGAACGTCCCCATTTGACTCATGATTGAGCATGATCAACGGTCATGATTTCAGCACATCTTCGCGAAACACAGCTGGTCGTGATGCCATGATTTCTAGTATACTTCCCGGACAAGACACTTCTGGTCTTGGAACTCTTAAAGCGTCCACGACTGTTTTATGAGCATGAGCGGAGACATCCGTCTATTGTAAGCATGAATCATCTTTATTTTAGATCATATATTGATGCCTAGTATATCCTCACGAGATATTGATTAGTCATGTCTACTATAGGCCCTGACTCGACTTACTGAGGCCTAGAACATCCCTCCAAGATACGTTGGTGAAAGGAAAGTGAAACAAGGTCTCACAGAGACATTATTAGGCATATAAGCTTCCATCCCCGTCTCGAATATGTCCTAGCTGACTTTGAAGAGACTCAATCTCATGACCTAAGCCACAAATAGCCTCATGATAATCTAAGATGAACCAGCTCACTAGAAGAGTCTTGTACAATCCAAGACTCAGGCACAAGCCTCACCTAGGGCACATGTCTCTTTTCAGCTTCTCAAACGTACTCTCACGGCTAGTAAAATCATTCTGAATTGTATATGCTTATCCAAAAATGTAATTCCCTTGAACACCTCATGCTCAAAAAAAAAACCCACAAGCAATAGTTTGGCCTCTCCATATGACCTATGTGATTGTCCATAAAGAGATAGAGCCCAATATCAACTCCTCCCGGTCTCTATACACGATTTCTGAGGTATTCCTTGCCTTTTCACGTGACTCGTTCTAGTCATGCTCACATATAATAGAATATTTGTTTCTCTTGGACAATGTCATCTATAGAGAATAATTTGTTTCTCTCTCGCAACACATCATCACAAAGGCTGACAAAGTCACACGCGAATTCAGAGATATCAATTAGGTTTTGGTCTGGCGGTTTACGACACATATGAGAAATACCCGGCTTATTTTTCACCGCAAAATAATGTAAAGGCGATGAAATAAGGGGATAAAATCAGCATTGTTTATCCCTATATCTTCCTGAAAATACGGGAAAAGTGCTTTGCATGTCAAGTAATCACTATTTTCACCGACTTGAGATTATAGAATCCAGCTATAAATAGGTCATATATTCTCAAAGCTAAGCAAAACTTTCACATAACTTCTCATAATAATTCTTTAATTCTTTGATCTCTCTCTTATCCATGCTTCCCTCCCAAAGACCAGCCATAATCTCTCGTGTAACGGAAGCAGCCCTTGAACGACCATTTTCTTAGTTTAGTCAAGGATTAGTCGTGCTCAACCTACCATAACTTACTTTCAGAAACCCCATAATCCCACTTTTATCCTCTCATCGATTTTAGGTAACTACAGGCGGTATAAAATACCTAGTATGAAAAGATAATGCAAAACATTAGATCAAGATCTGGTAGATAATATCTTTGTAAAGATACTTCGCTTTTAGGAAAGAAATAGTTGCATGTGCCGAACATGGAAAAGCCTAAAAGACCATAATAAAACATGAAGGGTACTAAAACACCTAAGATAAACATCCAGATACCAAAATAAACATCATCATATATAAGATGGCAAGGTTGGCACATACATAATCTAAGCTATTAAATCAAAACGAACTATGTTTAATAAAAGAAGTCAAAAGATCCACTAAAATTAAACTGGGGGCAAATATGTTGATGGAAAAATATAACATCTACCAAAGAACTGGTAGATGAAGAGTAACACATGTGAGATTTGAAATAAGACTCAAGGTTATATGTCAAAGACTCAAACAACAAGTCTTCAATTGAAGAAGAGACGAAGATAGACGCGAAAGACCTGAGTTCAACATTAGAAGCTATCAGTTGAGTTAAGACCTTTAATACCAGACTGTAACAAAGAAGAATTTTCCCATGTCCAAATAATTGCAGGGGAAAACTAATTGGGTCTCAGTCGTCACGTGCTTACCAATGAATACTTGATGTTAGAGCATTGCTCGGTGGAATCCACAAGTTTTGATATTTCAAGCTTGTTGTCAGTGCTAGTTGATCAAAACTGTATCTTGATTTCTAGTATGCTAAGTCAAGTTTCGGATAGGTTAGAATTATAGTTGAGTATCAGAGTTCACCCTTGAAGACTGAAAATCGACGAAGGCATTTGGAGAACTTCTGTATCACTATACCATCATTCTATCTGTTGAGACTATTTCATATGACTTATAGTAGATTTACAAAGAAGATGTTCCGAGTCAAGCTTGTCTTCTGAAAAATCTCGAAATATGATTTAGCAATTATATGTTCAAAAGATCTTTAAAAATATTAGTTTTATGAATTAATTTATGTGTTAGAGCACTGCTCGGTCGAACTCGCATGCGTTGCTATCTCAAGCATGTTTGTCAATGTTAGTGATCAAAACAATAATTCTTGATTTCTAGTCTACTTATAGCTAAGTCTCGGACTAGGATAAAAAGTGTAGTTGAGCTCAAGACTCCATGGCGATCATCATACAAAGACGAAGAACTACTCAAGGAACTGGTGGAACTTCATCGACTAAAAGGTATGTGGAGACTTGAACTTATGTATCACTCAAAAGTCTATCTAATTTATCTCCTATCTTGAGATAAAAGTCGTTTTGCTATATAGACTTTGATTATACACATTTGCTATTTCGAGCCGAGTTTATCTCGCTTTTCTATTTCTCGATATATGTGTTGGTAAGATTTCGCTTTGGAAAAGTTCATCTTTACTAGTGACGAAAGTCATGATACGTTTCAATTACTTGAAAATGGCTTTGACGAAAAATGGTTTGTGAATAACAATCATATAACGTCCTATAAGAATGTTTCAATGATTGAAATGAGAGTTTATATTATATAACCATTGTGGGATATAAGCATTGTGTGGTAACTCATACATGTATAAGTCCTTATTCCTTGAACCAAAGTATGCATACTTTGCTGCTCAGGAAAACCGGAACAAGAAGTCTGCGTACCAAGTCCGCGTACTTTCAGAAGTTCTCATACCGAGAATTTGTGCTGTAGTTTGTGAATTGAAAACAAACTTATTCCGGGTACTCAAGTCCACGTACTTAAGTTGGTTATTTTCTAAAAACGATTATTCGTGAACTTAAACTTATATAAATTAAGTAATGCAAGTTTGCAAACCGTGGCTATAAAGTTCATGAATCGATTCGAGTGAATCAAATCGTTTTTATTTCAACTGTGTCTATTATAAATATCTAAGCAACTAAAAAATTCTCTAACTAGTTCATTTGAGTCATTTGAACTAGTTATGTAAAGAAGAATATGGTTGATATGAAAGTGCTCATATGGCTAACCATTTGGTTAACTACTGTTGAACCAACTAGATGTACATGTTTGGGTACGGTTACACAAACCTAAAAACGTGCATTTCTTTTGTGTGTAACAAGTTAAGTTTTGATCTAACGGTTGAAAGATATTAGCTTGAATCTAATCAGGTTTTCATCTTAGGTTTCTTCTCGAGACCCAGGAGGTTAACGACTTGAAGACTTCATTGGGATTGTGAAGCCAGACCGATACTACTTTTCTTGTAGTTGTGTGATCTGATCTTGTTGTTTCTATCGTACTAAGTACAATCGTAAGATTTGCTTGAGATTGATTTCTCCGATATGCAAGATATAAAAGAAGTCACAAACATCTTCGTCTCATCGTTTGTGATTCTGCAATATCTTCTTTCGCTAGTCGATTAAGATTATTGTGAGGTGATTGATAATACTAGGCTGTTCTTCAGAAATATAAGTCCGGATTATCAATTGGGAGACAGATTTATCTATTATCGTAGACTTTTCTGTGTGATACATATTTGTTTATTAAAGTCTTCGACTTTGGGTCGTAGCAACTCTTAGTTGTGAGTGAGATCAGCTAAGGGAATCAAGTGCGTAGTATCCTGCTGGGATCAGAGACGTAAGGAGCGCAATTGTACCTTGGATCAGTGTAAGATTGATTGGGTTTCAACTACAATCCAGACCGAAGTTAGTTTTTAGTAGGATAGTGTCTGTAGCGGCCTAATACAGTGTGTGTTCAATCTGGACTAGGTCCCGGGGTTTTTCTGCATTTGCGGTTTCCTCGTTAACAAAACTTCTAGTGTCTATGTTATTTCTTTTCCGCATTATATTTTGTTATATAATTGAAATATCACAGGATATTCGTTGAATCGATCAATTAGGAAATCCAACCTTTGGTTGTTGATTGAAATTGATTGATCCTTGAACATTGGTCTTTGGTACCGTTCAAGTGATTTATCTTGTATTCAATTAGACTCGCAGATTCCTATTTGCTTGAGTAAGTATTGAATCGAGAAAGAGAGATATAACTCTTTGACATACTTTTATTAAGATTGAGTTTGACTGTCTAGTTGATTCTCTTAAAAGTATATTGGAATTAGTCCATACAGATTGCTAAGCGAAATATTGGGTGTGGTTGTTAGACCCCCGCTTTTTCATTATAGATAAATTTAAAATTGCCCATGTAAATGATTATATCACTTGGAAAGATTTCAAACATCATAAGAGAGAAATATGAACTTACTGAAATTTCTACTCATGGTAGGTTGGCGAACTAGTTCGAAAACCATAGATATCTGAGATATAAAAATACAGGAAGGTTGGTGAACCAGTTCACTAACCGCAATTTCAGTTAGGAACAGTTCACGAACCTGGTTGACGAACCACGGTGAACTGAATTTTATAAGTTGGATAAACTGGCTAGCAATTGGCGAAGCCGGTTCACGAACCTTGGTCAACTATGTTCGATAGTCTAGTAGGGTTGGCGAACCTGGTTCACGAATCGTAGAACCCTGACTCATGAACAAGCCCTACGATTGGCAAACCGTTGTACTAACTGTCCTGATAATGTTTAGCTGATGCTTAAAGACTTATTATTTTGATATGTTTAGCATTGCTAGAACTCTCTTAAACACTTATAAGACTTCATTGATCACTTAAATAATATATGTTTGTAAATCATGATTAATTTCTTAGGTGTTGAAATTAACATCAAATAGCTTTTTGTTCTTTGGCTAAGTTTCCAAACCGAACAGTCTTTATACACGGTTTAACCAATGTGTATAGCTTTCTTTTGTAGTTTGAAGACCTAATTTGTTTGATTTATTCTCAAGTTATCTTATCTTGAATTCTAATATAACCCTGGTCTTTCATATTTCATTGATCGTTCATCATATGTTGCATCAACATCTAACGATTTACAAAATGTTTTTGCAGATTTTACTCTAAAATTTAATTCTTTTTTTTATTGTTTAATTATCAAAGTTCAGTTCTCAAATATTTCTGTTATCTTTATTGTCTTTTAGTTTAAAGTTTATTCATCTTCAAAATTTACCATGCATAACTAATTTAATCATGTTTATCTCCATCATGTGTGTACAGTTTGGACTATCTATCATGGATTTTGCTTTTATGTTTGTGTTAGTGATCAATTGTTTGCTAAGAAGTTTGCTAATCATTTAAAAGATAGGATCGTCTTTGGATGTATCAGTGGTTTTCAATGGCAGAAGTTTTTGGATCGGTTCAACATGCTGAGTCAAACATTCAATGCAACCGGCCATCAAAGGAATTCAATTTTTTTCAAAAATCGTAATTATTGCTACAATCAGAAATAGAAAGTCGGTTACCTTATTCTTCTCAGTTGGTTAATATACGTATACTATACTTTCCAAACTTCAAAACCCAGTGAATCAATTTGTTATCGCGTATCAAGTCATATTCCTGCAAAAAATATTCTAAGTATATATTCGAGAAATCCTAATGTTGATAATTCTTCATATAATTACTCTACTAGCAACCTTTCTTGAAACATAAACAAAAAACCTACAGTACATAATCTCAAACAAATGGAGTCTGGAAGCACAAGCCAAATGGTATATCTTGTTAACAAGTTCAGACAAGCCACTTTAGACTTAGGAGATACGAATGAAGTGATTGTTTTTAATCAAGAAACTACTCGGTGAGAAGACAATGAAAGTAACTGGGAAGCTAGTGCCATAGGAAAGGTGATATTAGAAGGGAAAATGCTATGAAATGGTGGAGAAGTTTATCAAGTTTACTTGTCCTTTCTTGACACAGGATGACATCAAAATAGTTGAAGTTGATCCAAATATAATGATCTTCAAGTTCAATTAGTGGGACTCTTTGAACAGAGTTATCGAAGAGAATCCATGGACTATCAATCGACATCTTCTATTTGTTCATGATTACATCCCAGATATGGTCTACACAGAGAAGCATTGGGGGTTTTAGCAGTTTTGGATCCAACTGAAATTTATCCTCCCAGAATGCATGAATGTATCCGCTGTCACAAACATTGGTAGTATCATGGGAGAAGTGGTTGCAATTGAACCTAAAGATGCAATTCATGTTGGTGGTGTTCCTGTGAAGGTATGTGTGAATATTGATCTTAAAAATCACATGAGGAGAGGTGTCAAAGTCATTACTAATGCAGGTGTAAGTCGTTGGATCAAGTTATTATATGAGAGACAACCAGCCAGCATCTGTTCTGAATGTTATGTTATCAAGCACTGCAAAATTTCTTGCAAAGATGCAACTAGTTTTTTTAGCAAAAGCCCATGAGAAGCCATATTATTTTGGTAATCCTAATATGATAAGGAAAAATATATATGCTATCTCAACAAGTGTTGCTCCATCTTCCAAAAGCAATCAAAAGAAGTTTGTTAAAAATACTGTTTTTGTTCCCCCCAAAGGATGGAGAAGTCATCAACATGGATTTTTTATTCAAAAAAGGTGAGAAAGAAGGAGATATTGAAGACAATAGGCTTGGAAAAAGGATTATAGTTGCTAATAGTACTACTACTGAGAGTGAAGATGGAGATACCTCTTCCTTCAATACCACTGTATATAACAAAGGCACTCAAACTTCTCAACTAATCACTGCAAAGAATAATCAAACTCAAAACATACAGATGGAGAGTCAGGCAATTCTCAAAATTCTTTTCACTTTAAATCTTATTTTAGTTATCTCTTGGTACTTGATCATACTTTTGTATTTTGAACTACATCAAATTATTAATCTCTTGTTTTTGTATATTCATAATCTTTTAATCAAACAAATTGTCAAAAATTTTATAGTTTCCATAACTTTTAGTTCCCTGCACTGCATTCTAGTTGGCTCAGATAGATTTCACAACATGAAAATAATCTCTTGGAATGTTCAAGGTCTCAAAACCTTAGCTACTAGAAATCACCTCAGTGATCTTATTAGATGTCAAAACCCTGACATTATCTTTCTTTGTGAAACCAAAATCATCCAAGACAAAAGCAAACCCCTTCTAAAAAAAATTCAATACCCAAATTTTGCTTTCATTGAACCAGTTGGCTTATCAGGTGGCCTTATTCTTCTCTGGAAGAATGGTTTTATTTGTGATGTAGTTTGTAATGATAACAACATGTTTAACATCATGGTCCAGGCTGACAATAGTAGACCTGAATTTTTACTCACACGTATGTATGGTTACACTAGTTACAATAAAAAGAAACTTCAATGGAACTACATTCAGGATATCAGTAAAAATAATAGTGGTCCATGGATGCTATTAGGTGATTTAAAGTTTCACTTAGTAGATGATGTTGGTAATGCATCATCTTCCATTGATGGAGGGGTCAATAAGGTTGTAGCTGATTGTGGTTTAGAGGGCATAGGGTACTCAAGGAAAAGTTACACTTGGACTAGTAATAATTTAGGTACAGGAGTAAGGAAATCTAGAATAGATATGGCTCTAGGAAATAGTGTCTGGCATGTCCATTTACCTAATTCTAGATTGCACCATCTAAACCAAGTAGGTAGTGATCAAAGTCTCATAATGCTTGTCACTGATTCTACTATTCCAAATTTTTGGAAACCATTTAAATTCTTCTTAACTTGGCTTAATGATGAGTCTTGTGCAATAATTATTGCTAATGCTTGGAAAACTGAGTTTAATGGCTCACCAGCTTTTCAATTAGTTAAAAAATTGCATGCTACTGGGAAGGATCTTTCCAGATGGGATAGAGAACATTTTGGTAATGTTCATAAACAGGTTGATGATTTTTAACAAAAACTAATAATTCTACAAGCACAACCACACAACTCTTTGGTACAAGATCAATTCATTGAAGTTACCAATGAACTTAACAAATGGCATAAGGCGCAGAATGAGTTCTACCAACAAAAGTCAAGAGACAACTTCATTAAGGATATGTATAACAATACCAAGTATTTTCATGCAAGGTGTAACAGAAAAATAAGCAGAAATAATATTGATTCTCTTCAGGATCATAATGGTTTTTGGTTGCAGACTAGAAAAAATATTTCTTCATATCTCACTCACCATTTCAGCAGTATTAGTGCTTCCACAAATCCATAACTTGATGAAAGTCTTTATTCAGTTCTTCCCACAATCATCACAGCAGAAGATAATATTCTCTTTCTAAGAACACCCGCTTCAGATGTCATTCTTAATATCTTAAAGAGTATGGAAAATTGGAGTGCTCCAGGACTAGAAGGGTTTCAAGCTGGTTTTTACAAGAGTCAGTGGAACACAATTGGTGAAGATGTATGTTCAATGGTTAAAAGATTCTTTGAGTTCAAACATCTGCCGAAACAAATTAACAAAACATATATCTCACTCATTCCCAAGAAGAAGAAATCAGTATGTGCAACAGATTACATGCCAATAGGATTGTGCAATACCTCTTACAAGATAATTTCTAAAGTTCTTGTCAACAAGATGAAGCCATTAATGGAGAAATTTATCTCTCTTTAACAAGCACCATATGACTCTGGAAGACTTAGCAGTGACAACACCATCATTACTCAGGAGATTATTCATTCAATGAAGAAGAAAATATGACAGATTGGTTGGATGGCCCTCAAGTTGGATATGTCAAAAGCATTTGACAGGTTAGAGTGGAGTTTCCTTATTAAAGTTCTAAAATATTTTGGATTTTGTGATGATTTTCGTAACTTGATTTATCAGTGCGTAAGTACTACTTCTCTCTCGGTTCTTCTTAATGGCTCTCCATGTGAGGAATTTTACTCCATAAGAGGTATAAGACAAGGTGATCTACTTTCACTTTACTTTTTCATTCTTGTAATGAAATTCTTTCAAGACATCTTGTTGCAACTCAAAAAGACAACACTATCAAGGTATTAAAGTGGTTGGTAATGCTCTTGCCATTAATCATTTGTTATTTGCAGATGATTGCTTGATTTCACTCAAGAAAATCCTTCTTCTGTTAACAGTTTATTAAAGATTCTCAGTAATTTCAGTTCTCAATCAGGGCAAGTTATAAATTTTGAGAAATCTGCAGTGCACTTCAGCAAGCACACTAAACCAGAGGTGGCAGAATCTTTAACACACATTCTAGGAGTCAAGGTTTATCATCTCCATTTTGAAGATAATTCAAAAAGAAAGATAATGCAAAAATAATGAGGTCATTCCGAGTTCGTACGAAGAAAATACGGCCAAAACAAGTTTACCGAATATCGACGTCTACAGGCAAGTATGCATACGGGTTTGCAAACGAATTTTCATGACTTTGAGCAGTTTGCAAACTGGGTTTGCGGACTTAAACCCATGGATTTTGATTTTTAAAGATGTTATGCATACTTGATATGTCTACCATGAAGTCCAAACATCCCGAACTATTATTTTCAAACCTACACATTTAAGAACCTTAAACACAGATCAAATTAGGTAGAAATGAACGATAAGCAAGATTATTGTAAGTATTCTAAGCAAATAAAAGTACAAATCTTTCTCAAGTTTATAGACATACCTTTTTAGATGAATCCAATCGAATTCTACCGCCTTACCGAACATAATATGTGTGCCCCAATTCTTGTGCTTCCCTTACCGTATACAAAGCAGGGCATTCCTTGGTGAGGATGCACTTCCAACACAATCAAGTTGCGTTCGGGTGAACAAAGTCTTGCTCACCACAAGTGACCTTTGGATTATCATGAAAGAGATCACTTTTAGAACCTTTCACATCCAATTCCATTTTTCTAAAAAACTTGTTAAGTTCCAACATCATGGATACTGCCTTTTCCATAGTCATGGAGTTTTTTGGAAGATCATTCCTTTTCACACTCAAAACATCATTGTCTTTCTTCGGTATCCACTTCTGAGTGCGTTTAGGAACAGTCGGAACCTTCTTCCCATCACTCTCTTCTAGAATTGGAAGAGAATTGGATTGACTATTCTTTTGCAAGTTATTAGTCTTTCTTCAATTGGGAGCATCGGATCTTGTCTTCGTCTTTACGAAGTTATCCTTTTGATAACCATTACGATTATGAAAAGGATTCGTACGACGTTTATAGGAAAATCTAGGTCTATCATAACACTGATTCCTTTGCCTAAAGGTTGGATAATTACAACCTTTAACATTAAGAGGATCAGTCTTAACGTATGATCTTGGTTTCACAACTTCTTGTGATTCCCAAACAAGAACATCATGAAGTTTCTCATTCCTTATACGGAAACGACATCTCCTTTCTAGGTGACCTTTATTTCCGCAATAGTGGCAAACATAAGGAATGTTCATACCTCGATCCGTGTGTGCTAACTTTGGAGGTTGATAAACTTTGCTCTTTTGAACCTTAACTGTCGGAGAAGGTATTTCACTTTTGCCATCAGTGGAAACCTTTTGTTGAGAAGAATCACTAGCCTTGACAAATTTTACCTCTTTGCTAGTACTTGGAGCATTTATTCCCTTATAGCCCAATCCTCGTGTATTACGATGATTTTTACTTGCTCCTAGCATAGTGGTTTACGAGAAATTTTGTTAACGAGAAAACCGCAAATGCAGAAAAACCCCGGGACCTAGTCCAGATTGAATACACATTGTATTAAGCCGCTACAAACACTTTCCTACTCCAAGCTAACTTCGGACTGGACTATAGTTGAACCCCAATCAGTCTCCCACCGATCCAAGATACAGTTGTACTCTTGCGCCTCTGATCCCAGCAGGATACTACGCACTTGATTCCCTTAGCTGATCTCACCCACAACCAAGAGTTGTTGTAACCCAAAATCACAGACTTGATATTAAACAGATCTGTCTCACACATAAAAGTCTATCAAAGGATAAATCTGTCTCCCACAGATAAACCCTAGGTTTTGTTCCGTCTTAAGATATAAAATCAAGGTGAACAAGAACCAATTGATAATCCAGTCTTATATTCCCGGAGAACAGCCTCGATTAATCAATCACCTCTATACAATCCTTCCTGACTACACAGGCGGTTTGTCGAGGAATTACAAACAGTGAGACGAAGATGTTTGTGACTTCTTTATCTTGCCTATCGGAGAACTCTCACGATCTCAAGAAAATCAATCGATTGTGCTCGTACGATAGAAGATGCAATATCAGATCACACAACTACGATAAAAGTAGTATCGATCTGGCTTCAAAATCCCAATGAAGTCTTTAAGTCGTTAACCTGGTTTTAGAGAAGAAAACCAAAGGTTAAAGGAGAATCGAATCTAGCGAGCGCACTAGTATCACACATACGTGTGGGGATTAGTTTTTCACAATGCTAGATGTCTCCTTTATATAGCCTTCAAATCAGGGTTGTGTCTTAGTTACAAAGCAATCCTTATTCATCGTTAGATGAAAACCTGATTTAGATTCAAGATAATATTTCTCAACCGTTAGATCAAAAACTTAGCTTGTCACACACACTTGGGTAGACGTTTACTGGGTTTGTGAAAACCGTGCCCAAACATGTACGTGTATGTTGGTTCAACATGGTAACCCAAAAGGTTAACCATATGAGCATTTCATATTAACCTTGTTCTTATTCACCATAACTAGTTCAATTGAATCAAATGAACTAGTTAAAGAGTTTTTCAATTGTTATGATATCTTATATAACTACACAAGACACAATTGAAACAAAGATGATTCGATTCGACTGAATTGGCTCATGAACATTATAGCCACGGTTTGCATAAAGCATTCCTTAGTAATTTAATGTTTCATGTTCAGAGCACATCTTTAGATCATAACCTCTTAAGTTCACAAACAAGTTCGCGGACTTAAGTTAATCGGTTGAGTTTTCCAAACTCAGCAGAAATTCTCAGAAAGAGAACTTCCGCCAGTTTGCGGACTGAGTTTGAACTTAGCACACAAACGAGTTTTGGAAAATCCAGCAGAAATTCTCGGTCGAGAACTTCCGACAGTACGTGGACTGAGTCTGCGGACTGGGTTAGCCGACTTTGCAAGCCAATTCCACAATCCTTCTGATTTCTCTTGATCAACAAAGTTCGAAAACTTCGGTTCAAGGAATACATGGTTATGTAATCTAAACTCTCATTTCAATCATTGAGACATTCTCCGAGGAAGCTATGTAGTCGTTATTCACAGATCGATTCACGTCAGATCAATTCTCAAAGTGATTGAAACTTTTCATGACTTTCATCACTAGGTGAAGATAAACTTGATCAAAGCGAAATGCTTTACCAACACACGATTTCGAGAAAAAGATAAGCAATGAATGCTTAGCTCGAAATGTCAAATGTGTATGATCTAGTCTATGTAGCATACGACTTTTTGTCTCATAAGAAGTAGGAGATAGAAGAGATAGGCTTTTGAGTGATAGATAAGTTCAAGTATCCACATACCTTTTTGTTGATGAAGTTCCACGGTTCCTTGTATAGATCATCGTCGTTGCATGATGAATCGCCATGAAGTACTTGATCTCAACTACACTTTTCTATCCTAGTCCGAGACTTAGCTATGTAGGCTAGAAATCAAGACTCATAGTTTTGATCACTAACATTGACAAACATGCTTGAGATAGCAACGCATGCGAGGTCGACCGAGCTATGCTCTAACAAATCCCCGACTTAAAGATAAGATACGTCCACCCGCTGTAGACGATGACACTGTTCTTTCCCGGCTGACGATATCTGGGTCGCGCGTATGCTAAATTCTCATCCTTTTCCTCCATCCGGATCCGAAGGCTGGCTTATACGTCCCCAAGCGGAGTCCCCTATTATTCCTTCCTTTGAAGATATGCCTCGTCTGGCGGTTCATCGGGGTGATTATTTTTTCCCTTCGATCAATCTGCATTCATCCTCTGAGTCTCATGCTGCCTGGGAGCCATAGATAGATTACATTTGTTCGAACCCGGAGAACGCGAGGATTATTCGTTCTTTAGGTATAGAAGCAACTTTAGAAGCGTCAAGGTTTAGGTGTATCCTGCAGGATCACGATAGTATAACTTGTTTATGTGCGCGTTGGGGGATATATCCGCACACGTTTCTGTTTTCTTGGGGTGAGGCGACCCCCATCTTAGAGGATTTGGTGGCACTTACTTGCTTACCCGTTCATGGAAATACGGTTTTCGATAGATAAGTCTCTGAATGACAGTGATATGGAACTTCGTGATCGCTTCCTTAAGGCCAAATTGAATTCCATGACGTACCAACTACCAGAAGAGCTCAAGGATGAGGCTCCGAGTGAGGCAGAAGGCCCGGTGGATAAGGGAAAGGGTAAAGCTACCGCGTCTGCTTCCCGTGATTCTCCCGCTAATGTTTCATCCTCTTCAAATCTTATGACATCAGCCATAAAATCCGCTCGACCAAAACCATCTACTGTTGAAGAGTCCGACGACGTGAAAGAGGTGAAAAGCGACCACAAATCCAAGTCCGGGCAGCGCCAAGCCTCTTTCTCTTGCTGGATTAAGTATTGGGCTCCCTTTCTTTCAGGCCCTCGCAAGGGTGTTCCTCATCGAGAAGGGGAAACGGAAAGAGCAGATCTAGCAGCTTTCCTTCTTTTTTGGCTATGTCATGACGTATTTGAGTACAGTCCTCACGACACTATTACGAATAAGCTTATCCCTATGGTTGTATTAATGTCCCGTGGCGTGGCATTTCCGCTCGCTCCTATGTTCTTGGGCGATCTCTATCATCATATGGATTTGCTGGTGCGTGATATTCGTCATGTGATGGATCCCATGAATTGGAGACTTTCCTCCCTGCCAATTTCATTCAAGCATGGGCTTGGGAGCACTTTCCTAAATACAGGCCTTCTCAGATGAATCCTCTCGCCCTCTCACGTCAAGAGGAGGTCGTCCAAGAGGATGGTTCTAAGCTTCTTATGAAGGTTCCCGAGTCCCACCCCCGGATGGCTCTTTACCACAATAAGGTTTTCATGCCCAAGGAAAAGATCAAGGATTACATGTATAAGGGCGTTGATTTCAACCTTGTTACCTATCAAGATGGTCGTACTGGTTCTCTTCGTTACAACTTTGTTATTCAGTCTCAAAGAAGGATGACTTCTGCAGAGACGCCTTCCGCTGATGATTTTGATATCATTGTTTCTACCTTACCCGGATGTCTTCCTGGTTTTATGGTGGAAGGATTTCCTCCGAGTCATACAATATTATTCATGTGGCTCGGCAGCTAGGCTTCGATCAGGGAGTCCCTTATGATCCTCCTCTTCCCTCCTCGATGGAAGAGGATAGGGAAACCCGGAAGAGTTTCGATCGTTTTGTTTTTAAGAGAGGTCTTTGGATGAGCGATCTTCTATCAACCTCAGTCCCGTCGATACGTTAGCGTTACCAATGAATGGCTTGGGTATTGCAATAGCGTTAACCGGATTGTACTGAACCTGCTTATCAAGGAGCCATATGCTCCTCCGCCTTTAACCAAGGAGGATTTCCAAGAGATGCACGCATCAGGTCTTGTGTAGTTGAATGCCGAGACTTCCAAGAAGTATAAGCTATCTTCCAGCAACAAGGGTCATCCTCTTCGTCCACTAGTTACCAGCTGGGATCCTCTTCCGAGTGACGAATCTTCTTAAGAGGATGGGAAGGGTAGTGCTTTACCTCCATCTGGCTCCAAGAAAAGAAGGCGTGCTCAACCAATGAATCCCTTGAATATTCCTTCGACCGCGTCTCCTCCTGCTAAGGTATCTTCCCTTTCTTTCTCTATTATTTTCAATTAATTTTTGCGCTTAGTTTCTTTATGTTGGTTTGCCATATTCTTTTAGAACTCTCCGCCCATCGGCTGCAAGCCTAAGGGCCTCTTCTTTGAAGAGTACATTAACCTACCTCTCAACGAGTGGAGGGATGATCGGTTGGCTAAGAAGATAAAGCGAGATGCTGGCGTGCTACCTGTTCCGCGGTTACCTTCTATCCGCACTGCTAATGTTTCCCCTCCGTTTTCCCCGCAGGCTCCAAAAATGGGGTCATCGTCCGCGAGTACCTTCATCGAGCGCGTGGAACGCCAATTTGGTCGATCCATTAGCCAAAGTGGTCCTGAAATTCTCTCTCCTCGTATGATTCTTCAATCCACTCATCCTCTGATTGTACAGACAGTTAAAGATCCCAATCATCCCCTTCACACTCCTTCCGATATGTTAGATGCAGAGGACGAGTCTGAGTCGGATCATTCTGTGCATGACTATTCCCAAGAGGGCAATGGTATTAAAGGTAGCGCCCAGAATCAGATTCTTCCCCTTCTAAATCCCGTGAGTGTACTATATTCTCATTTGTGAAGTTTCAAATACCGACACGTGCCAGTGGAAATATTTCTGTTGTGATTATTAAATGCATTTGGTGATCTACATATACATCTTCACTTCTTACACTCTTCTGATAAAATTATTTTATTTCCCCTTTTTTTTGCTTTCATCTTTCATTAGGTCATTCGGAGCCGGCTGTGTCAAGTTCTTCTTCTTCTTCTCGCAGATCCGTTCATTCTCCTACTGATCCTCTCCCTTCTCCCGATATGGTATATATTATGTATTTTGAGTTTCATTTCCTTGCTGTGTTAGAATAGTTTTCTTATGGCCATCTTTCTCCCTCTCTCTTCCACCTTTTTTTTTAATTTTTATGGGAAAACGAGATGGCGCTCATGGTAAGGGGAACGACCCGAACCAACAGGTCAAAGGCAGTGAGTCTGGGAGTGCCAATGACAAGCGGAAGAAACCTTCCAAGCCGACCCTTAAGGTTTCTCGTAGCGTGAATGATGATGCTAAGCTAATGGCTACTCCGGAGGATCCTCAATTCCGATTTCCTCGTGTTATTTCCGCGGGGGAGGCTGGTGTGGATAATCTCTATGAGTTAGTACATGGGTTTTGGGTCCCCTCGTCTAAATCAGCCACCTATCGGCGCATGGTGGAGAAGTTTGGCCACATGTGTGTTCATGAGGAAATGCCTGTCAATTCTATGATCGTGGCTAATGAGGATCTGCTCGACATAGCTAAGGGTCTCTCCCTGGCAGAGGAAACTCCAGTTGGTCCAGTCACCTTGAGGAAGTGGGACGCTACCATTCAAACTTCTCTGGTTCTTCGATTCCCCGTTCAATGGCTTAAGAATCTATTGGACCTGGCGAAGGCGAGCCACAGCACGCGGACCACATTACCTCGCGAGATTGAGGAGTTGGAGCGGGAATACAAGAAGCTGCTTGATGTTGCCAATGCTAAAAAAGAAGCATATGACCAGCTGTTGGCGGACGTGCATCGAGCTACCAAGGATTTTAAGACCACTCGAGACGCTGCTGAGGAGGTCAATGGGCATTTAACTAGGAAGAAAGCAGAGTTGGTTGCTTTGGATATCTTCTGATAGTGATATTTTGAACGATAATTTCTTTGTTTTTGTTTGATTAAGATGAGAAATTTGATTGGTTATTTTATTTTGCAAAACATATTTACCATTTTGATTTATCTGCATTTATTATTATGGTTGGATGGTTATTAATGTGGTATTATTCCGTGTTTCTATAAATAGGGATAAGTAGAACTGTCTTAATGTTTTCAAACTTCTCTTAATATTTCATCTTATTTCTAGTTGTTAGCTATATTTTGCAGCGGATGGCTCATCGTCTTCATGGTTATACTTTGGCTTTGGCTTCTGTGCCAATAATGGTTGTCCCTTATGAGAAGGATCATGAGCTAACTCACTTGTTGTTGGTAAAAGCTGAAGTGGATATGATTAGAGAGGTTAGAATGACGAATAGAGTGGTTACATGCGCACAGTATGAAGAGCAATATGAGGCATATTCAATGGACCGAAGGTCACAGACGTCCGGGCACCAGACTTTGGATGTACAACGTGCGCTGGATGATACTATAGCTGCCCGAAACAAAGCTGAGCGGCTGTTTCAAGAAGCGCAAATTATGACAACTGATATTGAACAGGCGATAGCTGATTGTCGTGCCTTTATTACTCAACAAGCGGGTCTTTGTGTGTTGTATCTGCTCTTATTCGTCCGATATGAAGGCGGAGCTGGCGCGTTTATTAGTATTGAAGGATGAAGTCGGGATGCTACAGACTCATCGATTGATTGCTCTAGATAAGGCCCGCAAAGCCTATAAAGAACATGAGGAGACACTAGATATGGATCAAGAGGCCTGTGCTTCTAGTGAGGTTATACACAAGATTCATCAAGTGTTAGAAGAGGTGCGTAGTGCTTATACCGATTCCATTACTCAGTATGGTGAGGCGCAATTGATGATGCAAGACTTAGATGAATACATTTCCTACTGTCACTCGCTTATAACCGAGCGTTCTTAGAAGATCACTACCATTTTTTTAGGGATTCATAAAATAATCGTTGTCTTGGATATTGTGTTATTTTAATTATATATATATATATATATATGAGAGTTTGTTTTGGTTAATCACAGTAAATACTCCTTGAGTCTTCTTTTCACTTTTTTTTGGTTTATGACTAATCGTGTGAGGTTAGTTCTGGAAGTGGAGTATCTAAATCGCCTTTTCCGGGTGATGTGGCTTGCTCGGTATACTTTTGAGATCGAGAACTCGAGTTGGCATGAACAACTGTCCGCTGCGGATCATCTAGTGAAGAAGATTCAAAGTGAGGGCGGTCTTACAGACATAACCCTTCTAGAATATCGTGGTTATTGCCGTGACCAACGTATGACTACCCATTTTCGATGTGTTGAGGCGGACCATAGTATTAGGTCCATTGAGATGGATCTTGCTGAATTTCATATGGCACTTAGTATGTTACCATAATCAATAGTTATTATTATTCATATTTTTTTTGTATATAGTCTAGGTATTTGCAGACAAAAGGGGATTAGTAATTATGGGAGAATCAGTCAGTGCTTTATGTTTATCTCTTAAGAATCAAAAAATTGAATTGTTGCAAGCTATTGTTGATGGACATACCCGACTCGCTCGTGATTGTGAAGAATTATTTGAGGTTAGCCAAATGTAATACCTTCATGCAATGGATTTGTATGTGGATCGACTAAGTGCTAGTCGGACCAACCCTTCAATAAAAAACGTTATGGCTTCGGATGAAGCTTCTGAGGCATTTGCTAATGCTCGTGTCCGGATGGAACGTAGAGAAAACGACCTGGTTGTTGCGCGCGGCAGATTGAGGCGGTGAACTCAGTCCTATCTTCAGTTCTTTGACTTAGTGGATTTTTCCACAGAGTGTATTGCTTTATCTGTTCTGTGTATTATGTCGGATGTTTATGAATATATTACTTATGCTACTTTTTATGTATTGTATGCACGCATGACTTCCTTTAGGAGTATTCCCTCTATAAAATGTATTTATTACTTGGGTTAGTCGGAGCCGACCCTTATATTGTGCTCATGATATCTTTCACGGCCTTAGTAGGCTTACGCGCAGAACTTAGTTGGCTTTGAAGTTATAGTGTACTTCATTGATCGTACACAAAATCTAGCCATACTTAGAGCTATTGATACACTTCATCAGTCATGTAAGGGTCTTAGCAGACTCAGGACTATTGGTGCACTTCATTGGGTCATGCACAAATCCTAGCTTTTTCCGGAGTTATTGGTGCACTTCATTGAGTCGTACACGAGACTTGGTCCTTTCTGGGACTATTGGTGCACTTTATTAAGCCGTGCACAGAGCCTAGTCCTTTCTGGGACTATGGGTGTACTTCATTGAGTCGTACACAAGACTTAGTCCTTTCTGGGACTATTGGTGCACTTCATTAAGCCATGCACGAAACCTAGTCCTTTCTGGGACTATTGGTGCACTTCATTAAGCCATGCACTAAGCCTAGTACTTTCTGGGACTATTGGCGTACTTCATTGGGTCGTACGCGAGACTTATCCTTTTCTGGGACTATTGGTTCACTTCATTAAGCCATGCCCGGAACCTAGTCCTTTCTGGGACTATTGGTGCACTTCATTAAGCCATGCACAGAGCCTAGTCCTTTCTGGGACTATTGGCGCACTTCATTGGGTCGTCCGCGAGACTTTAGTTATTTATTTATTTTTATTAAAGCGACTCAAAGTGTAACATAAGATAGTTGTTTTATTATTCCTCAGCCATCCGGCGTACATTTAGTTACTTTAAGCATAACAAGTTTTAAGCCATTTACCATTGATAGGAGTGTTGATGCGCGAGTCATTCATCCGCTTGAGATAGTAATATCCGCTTTCTGCAGCTTCGCTAATCACGTAGGGACCTTGCCAATTTGCAGCAAATTTTCCTGCCTTTTCATTGCGCTGGACGTGTGGTGCGATCTTCATAACTATATCATTTATGCTAAAAGTTTGTTCCTTTACTTTATGGTTATAATATCTTGTCGTCCTTTGCCTATACTTCCCCGTGAAACGTTCAGCTTTGGCTCGTCGTTCTTCTAGGGTATCAAGGTGGGGAAATCGACTGACCTCATCTGGGGTAGTGAGGCTGGCCCTGGATACTCGTGCAGAGGGAATTGCAATCTCTGCTGGCAATATTGCGTCTTCTCCATACACCAAGGAGTAAGAAGAGGCGTCATTTGAACTTCTCTTGGAAATGCGGTATTCCCAAAGTGCGAGGGGTAGATGTTCATGCCAACTCCTATGGTGATCATGTACGGTGCGATTTAATATCCTTAGCAATGTTTTCTTAGTCGCTTCTGCCTGTCTGTTTCCCTGAGGGTAGTAGACAGTCGAAGTATGAAACTTGATTCCATATTAAGCCAACAATTCTTTCACTGTTTGATTAACAAAAGAGGTACCATTATCCGAGCGGATAATCATAGGTGCCCCGAATCGACATATGATATGCTCTTTGATGAATGCGGCGATCGTGGCACCTGAGTAATCCTGGAGCGGGATGGCTTCAACCCATTTGGAAGAATATTCAGTCGCAGTGATGATATACTTATGTCGTCCGGATGAAGTCGGGATTATTGTCCCAATAATATCAAGCCCCCAACTATAAAAAGGCCAAGGGGTGACGACACTATGCAGCAGGGTATGCGGGGTGCGGATTAGTGATCCGTGGCTTTGACATTGCTGGCACTTTTTTACATGTTCGGTTGTATCAAATTTTATCGTCGGCCAGTAAAACCCCCCTTCGTACAATTGTAGGAAAATCTTTCTCATACCTTGGTGTTCAGCATTGTGAGTCGTAGCCATAACTATCTCCGCTTCTTCTTTTGATAAATAGCGCAATATCTTATCCCCAAAACTCTTTCTATAGAGGATGCCTTCACTCAAAAATAATTGTGTGGATTTCCTTTGAATTTTTAAAGCATCTTGTCTGTTCAGCAGCAAGCATTCATGCTGGAGGAAATCTATGTAAGGTTGCCTCCAGTCCTCTATTTCCACACTGCACAATCTTCACATTTATCCTGGACTACTGCCGCTTGGACTGCCATATTCGGCCAGTATACGCCCATCCTCTGCAATCGGCGGTATAACATGATTCCTCCTGTCTGTCTGCATGACTCTTCATGAACGTGATTCGGTATTTCTTGCGCTTCTACCTTTCCCACACACCGTGATAAAGAAGCCCCGGATGTTCGAAAGTATAGCGCTCCTTGGAATACAAAAAATTGTTTTAGCACTTTAATGGGAAATAACTGATCATCCGCTTCTCTAGTTAAATCTTCGATATATGTTGTTCTCCAATCATCTTTCAATGCGAACGTTGGATCTTCTTTCTACGTGATGGGTAATGCCCTTCTCTTCACCACTACGGTTCCTTCGCCGGCTTTATTCAATTGTAGCTTTGTTGTAAGGTAGCTAACGCGTCCGCGTGTTTGTTAGTGGATCTTCCAGTATGCTCAATAACGGTACTTCCTCTCCTCGCTATCAGTTTTTGGGATTCCGCTCGGTATGGTGCCAAGTGCGCCTCTTTTACCTGGAAGTCACCCGATATTTGGTTTGTGACTAGCTTCGAGTATCCCTTGATGTCGATTGCCTCTAAATTGAGCTTTTCAGCCATTCGTAATCCGAGAATCAATGCTTCATACTCCGCCACATTATTGCTACATTCAAAATCTAGATTGAAAGCGAATGATAACAATTATCTTTTGGCTGTCTCAAATACTATCCCTGCTCCTCCGTAAGAGACATATGATGAACCGTCAAATAACATTGTCCAGCGTTCTTCTTCCTCGGCCTCTGCAACTTCTCCAGGTATTTCATCACTTATAAATCTTCAAATGCTTGCCCGCGTACTCCTTTAGACCGCAAATGCTTGCCCGCGTACTCCTTTAGACCGCTGATACTTTAACTCAAATTCAGATAGTTGTAGTAACTAGCGGGTTGTCCTGCCGGATAACACTGGTTTTGTTGCCAAATAAGCGATCGGATTAGAAGTTTCCACCACTATGGTTTCATGAGAGAGAAGATAAGATCATAATTTTTGCGTGTCATATATGAGCGCTAAGCATGCTTGGTCTGTTTTCGAATATCTGAACTCCGCATCTCTAAACCCTCTGTTGATGTAGTGAATTGGGCATAGCTGACCGTTGTCGAGTTCTTGAGCCAACAGTGCTCCAATCGCCATATTGGTGAATGTTGTGTATAGGTAGAGGGGTTCTCCTTTGATAGGGGGTCGTAGGACCCGCGCGCTGATTAGGCATTCTTTGATCTTCTGAAAGGCTCGCTCTTGATCATCTCCCCATTCAAATTGCCTATTTTTCTTCAATAGCGGTGTGAATGTAGACAGTAGTTGTGCCAGCCCAAGAATAAATCTCCGAACGTAAGACACTCTGCCAATAAAAGTTTGTAACTCTTTTACATTTGCGGGTGACCTCATAGTAGTTATCGCTTCAACCTTGTCCGGATCAATTTGTATCCCCTTGTCTGTAACAACGAATCCTAAGAATTTTCCAGAAGTGACTCCAAAGGCGCATTTGAGAGGATTCATCTTTAAGTGATACTTTCTGCATATGTTGAAAACACGCCTTAAGTAGTCGAAATGATCTGCTCGTGCTCGGGATTTTACCACCACATCATCTATGTAAACTTCCATAATTTGATGCATCATGTCGTGGAAGATAGACACCATTGCCCGTTGGTAGGTTGCGCCCGCGTTCTTTTACCCAAACAGCATCACAGCATAATAGAAATTTTGTACGGGGTTTGGAAGGATGTCTTATGCGCATCTTCTGCAGATATCTTGACTTGGTTGTATCCGCTGAAACCATCCATGAAAGAAAACATACCATATCTGCACGTGTTATTCACCATTATATCTATGTTTGGCACTGGGAAGTCGTCTTTAGGGCATGCTCGATTCAGATCTCGATAGTCGACACAACATCGGACCTTTCCGTTCTTCTTTTCTACTGGTACAATATTAGCCAGCCACACGGGGTGTTGGATCGGTTTAATAAATTTGGCTTTCAGCAACTTATCCACCTTTTCCTTGATCGCCAATTCTATTTTCTGTGGGAAGTTACGGCTTCGTTGCTTGACTGGATTGTACTCGGGTGAGACGTTGAGGTTGTGCGCGATCAAACTGCTATCGAGACCTGGAATTTCGTCATACGTAAATGCGAACACATCTCAGTATTCACGAAGTAGCTTAATCATCCGCGACTTCTCTTCCCCTTCCAGATGTTTACTGATGCGTACACAACGGGGTTCGCCTTCCTGTAGATGGTGTATTTTTAACAAGGGATAAATTCGTAAACTCATAATTATACGAAGCTCTGATTCAGCAATCAGACGTGAGTATCGATACACGGGTCTCTCATCGAATTCTCAACAGATAGTACTTTCTCTCAGAGTACATGTAGATATGTAGTCTCACGACTGGACAACGGCATATCTCAGGAATACTGAATACTTTCAGTGATTATTTCTATATAGCATCACGTGATGGACGGCTCATAGACAGCTTGCTCTGCTAGTATAGAGCGATAACGTCTTCAGGAACAAACAACGAGTTTACCCTGACTATATAAAGGATATTACTTACCGACAAACTCATATCGGGATGATTAATGCTCCTAGAAAGTTTGCTCTGCTAGTATAGAGCCACAAAGTTAATTATTCCTAATTACAATCGCTCCTATTCCATGGTCTAATCCACGACTGGTCCCATAGAATGACAATAATAATTGTTCTGATTCTATGATCGAATCCACAACTTGATCTCATAGAATAGAAATAACTATATTATCTCATTACTCTGATTTCATGATCGAACCCACAACTGGTCTCATAAATGGTAATAGATAAACCTTAGTTACTCCGACTCTATGGTCGAATCTACGATCCCATGGAATGGTAATGCTCACTTTATTATTCTGAATTCGTAGTCGAATCCTCAGCTGATCCTATGAATTAATAATAAACATCTTATTACTCAATTTTGTGAATTATTCTCCACTGAATTCCACAATTAGTAATAAATAATCAACAACCGGGCGTCTGAGCTACCTCTAAGTAAGCCCCAATTCAAATGGTGAAGGTGTATTCAACGATGATACACTAACAGTCACCGCACGAACGAGTATTTCAAAAATACAACGAAACGATGAACCTATGCAATATAGAGAAGAAAATAATAAATAATTTAAATATTGACCAGGGTGCTGGGAGCACGGACACGCGACCGACCAACCGTGTCGTGGTCAATCCCATGCCAGTTTTATATTTTTAATGCATTTTTATTATTTTCCATGATTTGATGAAAATTCTCTCATTTTATCAAATCTCCTTCATCTTGAGGAAACTCCTCGGTTTGATGGTACTTCCATAAATCCATAACAAATAATATAAAATTAAGGAAAGGAGTGTGGGACGTGACCATTGGCGAACCGGCCATGCCTTGGTCCCAACCGGCCCCACACCCACTGTTCCTTATTATTTTATTATTATTATTATTATTTCTCTAATTTCATGAAAAAACTCCTTGATTTCATGGTATTTTTACACATACCATCAAATAATAATAAAATAAAATAAATTATAAAAAACTTGTGGGACCGGGCCTTGGCCGGCCGTCCATGCCCTAGCCGGCCATGCCCTATCCGGTCCCACACGCCCCTTTGTTTCATTATTTTATTATTAGTTTTCCTTGAGTTCATCAAATTCCTTGATTTCATGGTATTTCTCTCAAATTAGGAAAAATTCTCTCAAATAATCAAAATACCTAAAAATATTAAAAAATTAGGAAAACTCGTGGGACCGGGCCCTAGCCGGCCGACCATGCCTTCCACGGTCCCACACGCCCTTGTTTTTTATTATTTTAATATTTTTGCTTCATGAAAACTCCTTCAATTCATGGAAACTCCCTAAATTCATCAAATTTTCTCAAAATTCATGAATTTTTCATAAAATCATTATAATATTAGGGAAACTCGTGGCACCGGCCCCTAGCCGTCCGGCCATGCCTTCCACGGTCCCACACGCCCTTGTTTTATTATTTTAATATCTTTTGCTTCCTTGAACTCATGAAAACTCCTTCAATTCATGGAAACTCCCAAAATTCATCAAATTTCTCAAAATTCATGAATGTTTCATAAAATCATCAAAATATCATAAAATTAAGGAAAAGGAACCAGGGGACCGTGGTCACGACCGGCCGACCATGCCTTGACCACAGCGGTCCCACGCCTCCTCATTCCTTATTTTATAGTTATTTTTCATCATCTCATGGTGTTTTTCCTCAGTTTCGTCGAAACCCTAATTTTGGCATATTTTCTCGAATGGATGCTCAATTGCACACCAGAAAATATCAAAATTCTCAGGACTGAGACGCGGACGCCTTGGGGACACGAGCACGCTATCTTGACCGACCAAGATTGGCTCTTTGGCTCACGGAAGCCGGTCCCATCAATTTTCACAGTTTTGACCTAATTTGCACAATTGCTCGTATTAGGTCCAAAACTCTCCCAAACACTTTAGATTTTCATGAAGTGATCGTAAGGCGGTCACGGGACAACCCAGGGCCGATTTCATGACTCCATGGTCGGTCCCTCGCCTCGTCATAATTAATTATGTTTTCTCACCTAAGGCTCAGACGAGCATTTTTTGAATAAATGATTAAGCCAGCATTTAATCATTCTTCCACCAACAAATCGTCAAATCTTCAGGAGTTCTTCATATTTGCTCACGTGAGCATAGGGACACTACATGGTTGATCCACGGTCCCATGTAGTCGTTCCCTCCTTCGTCCCATGGTTGAAATTCTGGCGAACCATGAATTGATCATCAATTGATCAAATTAGGGTTTCTGAATCCAAGGATCATTATTCCAGATTCGAACCTTAATAATTTTATGACGACTTTATGGTCATTAATTTTTATTAATTATGCTCGGTTCAACGACCAGTATTCTAATTAATATTTTTGGCACGCTGCCAATAATCCATCAGACGAGCAACACATGCTCAGACGACCAAATATTCAACAATTCATCACATGAGAAACACTTGCTCAGATGATAAATATTTGTTCAAACCATGGAATATTGATTCAACAATCAATATTCAACGATCCATCGAATGAGCAATACTTGCTCACTTCATCGTAAGAACTATACCTCTGTCTCATGACATGTTCAATTCACGAGTTTCAGAACATCATGTTCAACTCAACGACTACATGGACTCATCGTCCCATCAAACCACGAAGTCATCAATTGAATAACAAACCACGAGACGTCAATCGTGTCACTTGGGGGGATATCACTTAGGGTTTTGGTCTGGCGGTCTACGACACGTGTATTCAAACACACGATGGAATGTGAGCAAGTCGTGCAATCAGTTGAAAGAATTCACGAGGTAGTGGGTGGAAAATCGACCAAGTCTCCACACGTTGAGCAACTGGTTTCAAACACGATCTCCACTTCCCCACTCCTTGATTCCATCAATTGTCACACTTCATGGAATCATGGTGTCTAAAATTCCAGCAATATAAATAAGTCTCTGAATCATGATTGAATCATCAGCATCATCAGTATCATAAATCTCACGTCAAACTGACAACACGAGATCATCAACTCATCAATTGAGGAACTACTCTCAATTGAGAAATTTCAATCACTCAGAGCTTATCGTATTCAGAATTCACACACCCACAATCTTTGATTACCATCGATTCCACACATTTCTCAGCTTCCCTCCTACATATCAACCCATCCTCTCTTGTGACAGTATTTACTCTTGAACGGTCATTGTCTTGATTTAGGCCGGAGTACTACAGATTGATATCTCGAATCTAAAGCACCCCCTTTACAGCGATGCATCTGTGTGAGGTTTAACATTTTGCTCGGTTCGAGGAGTCTCCTCCGTACGGTCGTCTCCTTAAATCCTTAAAAACCAACAAATCGTTTTTCCCCATCTACAGATTGGCGACCACAGTGAGAGATTAATCTCTCGGTTGCAATCTCACAATTTCACAAGATGGTTGATCTCAGGTCGGGTTCAGTTACGAATCCTAACACAAACCGTGCTAGCACTAGCAACAACAACAATCAGAATATCTCAGAGACAATTCCGACCTCCAACACTGATGATGGTGACACTACTCCTCCTCACGCCGAAAGTCATCTACTGTCCGGACGACACCCTGAAGAAGTCACATGAAATCCACCGCCTACCATTGCTGATCTTATCAAAGCGCAGGAGACTCTTGCAAAGAATCAGACTGACATGGCTGCTACACAGAAGGAGTTGTGTAATTATCTCAAAACTCTTACTGACAAGATGTCAGAGAAGACTCAAGATAAGGGAAAGGATAAGGAGAAATCCTCGGACGACGGTCCTGAAGTAATTCCAATCCATACAGTAGAAGACGACGAAGTCCACAAAACTGCTACAAACAACTCATCAGCGAAGGGATCATCAAATTTCATCACTCGCGAGGATCTGGAGCACCTTTTGGAGAACCGTGGAAAAGACAAAACATCGCATGTCCATCGTCATCAACCTTCTTATCCCGCCGCTACGCAGAGGATTCCACTCCCCAAAGGTTACGTTTCTCCAACCTTCACCTTATATGATGGAATGGCAATGCTAGGGAACATGTCTCTCGTTTTCTCGAATCCTTGGGAGAACATGAACATAATCATGTCGTTCGTCTCAAGGAATTCTCAAAATCTCTGAAAGGAAGAGCATACACCTGGTATAACAACATCGCACCAGGGACTATCAACAATTGGGGAGAAATGATTAACGCATTCTACAGGAAATACTTATTCGTCTCAGAACAAGTCACCCTCTCCGACCTTGGAAGGATGTTTCAGAGGGTCAGTGAAAATCCCAATGATTATGTGAAAAGGTTCAGAGTCCAAGCCCTGTATTGTCATGACCCAAACGTCACGGAGCAACAACTGGTGGACTTGTGCATCAATGGCATGCTCCCGGTCTACAGGGCCTTGCTAGAAAACCTTCGATTCCGACTTTCTCAAAGATTCAGGAAGCTGCGAATAGGTCGGCAACCACTGCACCCGCTCTTTTGGAAAGGGCAAAGTCTACAAAGACTGAGGATTCAAAAGACACTCGAGGAAGAAGGCGTATGATCAACAAGTAGTATAACCTGCAACCTTCAATAAATGCTGTCGCGAAAGGGAGTAAGCGAAAATCAGAACCACAACACAAGCAGACTTCCTCCACCCCTTCAAAGACACACAAGAAGGAGAATTCGAAAATCCCTCCTCAGCATACGAAAGATCCAGAAGCACCTGATTTTACCTGTTCAATGAAAGAAGTTAATGAACTACTCGATGCCTGAATTCAATACGGCGCAATCAAATTGCCTTATGTCAAAAAGGAACCAACTGAAGAGGCCATGAAAAATCCTCGGTATTGTCGCTTCCATAGATACGTCAGCCATCCCACGAGTGATTGCAAAATTTTGAAGCGCATATTCAAAGAAAAGGCCGAATCAGGAGAGTTCAACCTGGGGACTGAGGGAGTGCACAAAAAACCCCTCCCAGTCAGAACTTTACCATCTCCGAACCTCCTGTCAAGGAAACGGTCCAATCTCTGATCGAAAGCTCAAAGGAAAGACATGTTTGCTGCACTGAACCACATCGTATCCGGAAGACTCCCGCTGATCCAAGAGACTATCACCAGACCTTCAGCCACTGACACAGAAATGTATGACTGGGGACTGCTCACCATAGTGCATATTAAAGGAAATGAGTTCAAGAGGGCGTTCATCGATGTTGGTACCGCCGTCAACATCATCCCTTTGAAAACTCTCAGAGCTACTGATATTACTCGATGGGAAGCCACCCACGCTCCCATAGCAATCAGGGACCACGAACGAATCTCCAGAAACGCATACGGCTTCATCACTCTCAAAGTTACGGAAATATCGATCTGCACTGAGGCCAAGTTTTTCATAATCTGGGAAGACCCTGGATACGACATGGTCCTTGGGAGAACTTGGATTCATGCTGAAAGGACAACGATGCCTTCAACACATCCTGTCATCGACAAGGATTCCGAGTCTGAAGACGAAGCAGAGGACGCACCACCGTTTGAGCATCTGGAAGAAGTAACAGCTCTGATGGGGCTTATGCAAGAACTCGGAAAAAATCCGCACTCCTTTATCAGAAGGTTTCGAGATCAGGCAAGTCTTATTCCTCCTCTTTCTCCAATATTACCAATGTTCAAATACGCTACTATGGTCCAAGGACTTCTCCCCATGAATAATTTAGCAGTCATCAAAATCTACTAGTGGGTAACTTCACCTCAGCAATATTACACTCAATGGTTGGGTTCAGAACTTCTTCAAATCGGTCACTCCATCGAGAGGTTTATTGCTGAAGACTTGGCAAAACATGATCAACACTATGCTGGATACTCTATTCCGCGCGAGTGTCCATACGTGCCACAATCGAGGAATTCCGTCAAACAGGAAATTCCGAATCAGCGGAAGATATTCAAGGCACGATCGACCAATCCTAACAAGTTTCATGAAGGGGACCTGGTTCTCAAAGCAGTTCAGCGCAGTCTTCATTCTACAAGGAACTCCAATTAGGAAGGACCATTCATGATCGCTGAATCCGTGGCCGGAGGATACTACAAATTGACCAACAAAGATGGCAGAACCCTACCAGTAATTCACGAAAATTGGCTCAAGGCGTTTATCTGAAATTATTGGACATTTAAGGTATTGGGCATTTGAAGCACTCATGGTATTGGGATTTAACGTTTAGGATTTTCTTTCATTTGTGTTTCAATTCCTCCAAAACATTTGCAATACTTGCAATCAGTATTTTAATTCAGCAATTTATTAAAATTCAGTTCATATTTCGTAAAAGAAAATCTCTATCAAATCTACAAGAAAATCCTCAACCATCAGTCAATTCAAAACCATCTAAATATCAAAAACCCAAGTATAAACCTCACATCTCTCAGAAGTTCAGAAGTTCAAGAGATCAGCAAGAAAAGGCTTTCGCTCATCAGCATCCTTCAAGATTTGCAAAGCCGCCCTCTCCTTGTTCAACTCCTCGGTCAGCTTGCCAATCTTGTCCTCCTTCTCCTTCACAACATCGTTTGGAAAGGGTATGTTCTTCTCACATGAATCCTTGATAACGTTTATTTTCTTACGAAGCCATTTCACGTTGAGGCCAAGCCTTTATGAATTCTGCAATTTAAACTCCCAATCAAAGAGTATATCTGGAGTCACGACATTCCTAGGTATCGTATGCATATCACTCACGACACGCAAGATAACGCCTACTTTCATGATTAAAGCATAAACACGCCCAGGGTTCCTGTCAACGATCATATGGCCGAACTTCTTCCATATCGTCTCATACAAGCGTGCATATCCAATGGGAACGCTGAATCCACCGAGCAGTTCATGATACGGGAGTGAAGTGTTAAAGGGAGGATCGAAAGTGACCCCTGCAGTTGGATATTCATACACTATTATACGATTCTCGGTCACTGGAGTGGCTCCCACGACTAAAGCAACAGTTCCTTCGGTATTCTCCGCTGCTGTCTCAGTTTCTTCTATCACTGAGGCAACAACCATCTAGGTTTCCATAAAAGCAGTAGCGACCTTCTCATGGCCTTTAAATGCAGGGATGGTTGTCTCTTCATCAATAACTCCGGAATGGATAGAGTTATCATCGTTGGCTCCAGTATCCTCAACTTCGGTATTTAGCACCTAATACGAAGATTACATGAGGTTAGAGTCAAGAATCCAAATAAGATTATGAAACACAGTATACCATCAAGGCAACATCATCAAGGTTCATCATACTACATTCAAGGCACGAGAAAATAACATGGAAGTCATGAAAACACATTTTACGATGAGTTCGTCTGAAGAAACTGAACTCTGTCCTGCACTAGGAGACCAACTGGGAGCAATATACAAGTGATCCGAGTATGGGTCATATTTCATTCTCTTCGTATGGATGTCCTCTATGACGTGTCAAAATTTCATGACAATCCGATGAACGAGCGAGTAGACGTGGCCAAAATATTAAGTGATGGGCAATCTGAAAAAGTTCTGGAAGTCTCCTGGAAGTTTACTATTTCGCCCTTTTCAGGCTCTGAACGTGCTCAAAACTTAAAAATATTCTTTGGATAAGCTTGGAATTTTTCCGGGCTTGAATTTGCACATGCAGATCATCAAAATCCGACTCCGGACGAAGATTCTACAGTGTTTCTACTAAAAAGCTGGGTTCTGAATTTTCTGACGAGAAAGTTCGACTAAGTTTTCACATATTCACATGGGTTCTCATTCATTCATTTACAAGTCAGCACTTTTATACTTCTATGAAGAATGTACAGGATATATACTTACTTGAGGAGTCTCCAAAGTATCCAAGGGGTTGGAATTTCCCACGTCAACGACAAGAGGAACATCACTTCCATCCGGCTACGAATCTTGGGAATTACCTCCATTCCTATTCCCAGAAGATGATTGAGTTCCAGAATTCTCCATCTCCATGACGACATCCTCCTGTACACATCCTTTACAATCAATATTTTAATCTATGAAGCACCCCATTTGAACAGGTGAAGAAATAATTACAGTTTCTTCGTCACTCAAATCAGCGATTGCTTGTTCAGTAGCAGAAAATTGAAGACCTTCAAGACTTGATGGAGTAAAATTCTGCAACAAAATTAATAACGTTGTCTTCATGATTCTAATGCTAATAGCAATGAAAGTCACGGTGAGAAATATTGGGAACTCACCAAAGCACCAACTGGGGACTTTACGGTGTTAGGTAACAACTTATAACCTTTATGCCTGCCTTCTCCGCCATGAATGACCGCCTCAGTCTCTGAGAAATCTACACCAATTCAAGGTCGTATATTACGACCGTCCTGTGGTGAAATCCAGTAATATAATCAGAATACAATTCTTATAATTTCGTGAAGATTATATGAAGAAACATACATGAGAGCATCCTGGAGACGACTTTCGTTTATCACCAGAAAGATACTTCAATCTTGGTCGACTGAAAATCATCTCAGTCGAAGGAAGATCCTTGAATGGAGGTCTGGGAAATCTTACAAAGCCACGCAAACGCCCAAGTTGCTGGTCCCAGAATTCTACATAACCTGGGGTTACATAGGCGAATCTATCAGAACCACGAAACCAGTAGCTACTCTCTTCCACGTGAGTATGATCCAAATGAGTCTTGAGTTGCTCAACTGATGGCTTCCTTCTCCGTATGGTTGGAACACACTGATCCATACCCATTTGTCGAGTTGCTCTATCAATATTATACTCCTCCACTGAAAGCTCTCCAAACGTGACTGATAGCAAATGACCAGGAGTGCAACTCAACATGAAAGATCTTTCGCCATCACTCAGATGCGCACCAGACGTCAAACTCGTGCCTTCTCCAGTACTGAAAGTCATCGGCTGAGAAACATAATTGGGGACTGACACCCACGGGCGAAAATTGAACTCAGATTCTTCATCTAACACATCAATAAAACGTATTTTAGAACGAGGCTGCTTGGTGGACCAACGCATGATCCTAGCATTATCTTTCTCAGGGAAAGTATGGCGCGCATCAGTATTCGGTCCTTGCAGAACATTACGTGGAGTAGGTGCATAATTCTTAAAATGCTCCCACATCAAATCTTGAAGAAACATCGTGTTGTTGTAACACTCAATCTTCATAGAGCCGTTCGACACACTGGAGTCTATAATCAAGGAGTCCAGGTTGTAATACAAGGAGCCTAAGAATAAACTACCTATCGGAAATTGCTCACCTTGAGCCATCTTAATATCAAAGGGAATCACAAAAGGCTTCAACAAGTTTCCACTGTCTTCAAAAACGTCTCTGGACAACCATAAACATAAGAAATAAGCAATGGGTAACGTACCGTTGATGGGTTTATCAGAAACCTCGTCTTTAGGCCACCAGTGTGTCAACCAGGAAGCATTTCATCCTTTACTACCAGCCTTATTCGCTTTCTCCATTGCAGCTGTCAAGACATGAGAAACAGCGGTCTCCTCATCTGAAAGATCCCCAGGAAGATTTCCCGTGATCGGGAGATGCATCAGAACCGCCACGTCTTCCAAAGTAGTGGTAAACTCTCCCCATCTACATATGAAAGTGTGAGTGGGAATGCACCAACGAGCAAACAGGGCTACAATACCACTTGCGTTGTGATAAATGAACAACTCTCCAGAAGCTTGAATAGCTCTCGTCACCTGCGCCTGGTCGAGCATAGTCCTCACATGAGGAAAACCCAACATATGCCTCGCCCAGCCGACAAATTTCTTCAAAGGTCGTCGAGAAAGCTTAAACTCTATGATTGATGAGGCGAAGACCCCTCGTTCAAGACAAAATCGAATCACTGTCTTAGGAGTCACCAATTTCTTCTGAGTAACAGTTCTGGGATTTATCAAAAGACGATACACTGGGGATTTCAAATGTTGCTCAGCTCCTGGGATATCTTTTTCAAAGAATGCATCATCTATGTTCGGGACATTCTTAATCCCAGGGATTTCGTCTTCGTCTCCCCCAACGGAAGTTTTATCCATGCATGTCTCACCTATGGAGATACCATCATCAACGCACATCTCTTTCCTCGAGGCGTCGTCAGCTTGGGAATTGGACATCTTTGCTAAGTAGCTGAAAAAGTTCACACTACATTCTACTTCAGTATGCCGTCCAGATATAAATCAAGGAAATACGAGCAAAAATGGTAACTCTTAACTCTTACCTTTTATACTTCCACTAACAATAGTGATAGTAATGTTAGAGTTAACACACCAAATCGTTCGATTCTTCGAAAACTGCAAAAACGAACGAAACTTTATTTAATTTCCGAAACTGATTTTTCATGAAATCACGGACACAATTTACATAATGTGAACATTCACACAACTTACCTATGAAGTTTGCAACGATAAAATATTTCATCATTAAATATATTGTCTATCTTCGAAGGTTCCTCAAAACCCACGTTTCTGATTTTTCGAAAAAACAGCAATTAATGCAACTTGCATATATAAATTCTCAAAGAATTTTATATAATGAAAACAAATTCATGCAAATAAAATATACCATCATATTTTACACAATATATGTCACGGCTACATATATATATATATATATATATATATATATATATATATATATATATATATATATATAATATTTTTCCTTCTTATCGTCGTTATTTGTCTTTAAAACAAAGGTTTATTTCAAAAATATTGTGAAAGCTCACATCTCATACATATAATAAAGTTTTGTATTTACATGAAAGCTCATAAGCAAAATTTTATCACTGGACACAAGTTCATCATACATATTTTCCTTCGTGTCATCGTTATTTGTCTTTAAAACGAAGGATTATTCCGATTTCATGAAAATTCACCTCTTTTATGATAAAACCGTGGCGCACATGAAAGATCATACACTAAGTTTTATCACTGGCCGGCGGCGGCGGTCGGACGGCGGCGAAGCTCCGGCAAAAATTTTCCTCCACTCGCTGCTGACGTGAAGGTGATGGAGAGGTGATGAAGGTGCTGGCCGTGTGTGAAGGAAAAAAAAAAGGATTGATCCCTTTTATATCAATTTTATTTCCAAAACCTAATTTTCTAAGGATTTCCTTATTGGGCCCGACCCGCGAATCCTAACCGACCACGGACTCGTCGTCCAAACCAGCAGTTCAACACCAATTTATGCTCATCAAACGACGCTCCAATCATGACATTGAATCATTCATCAAGTCGTGGTTTGCTCATGCTCTTTAAATCCGGTAACGTCTCAACTTACGACTAAGTTCAATTACTGGTATTATTATTTATGACCGAAAAATCACCATTTAATGCTGAATGAGGAACACCACTTTCCTCGGTAAGCAAGGGACTTAATGTAGATGGTGGATTTTCAATAAGGGTAAATTCCTAAACTCATAATTATACGAAGCTCTGATTCAGCAATCAGACGTGAGTGTCGAGACACGGGTCTCTCATCAAATTCTCAACGGAGAGTACTTTATCTCAGAGTACATGTAGATATGTAGTCTCACGACTGGACAACGGCATATCTCAGGAATACTGAATACTTTCAGTGATTATTTCTATATAGCATCACGTGATGGACGGCTCCTAGACAGCTTGCTCTGCTAGTGTAGAGTGATAACGTCTTCAGGAACAAACAACGAGTTTACCCTGACTATATAAAGGATATGACTTACCGACAAGCTCATATCGGGATGATTAATGCTCCTAGACAGCTTGCTCTGCTAGTATAGAGCCACAAAGTTAATTATTCCTAATTAAAATCTCTACTATTCCATGGTCGAATCCACGACTGGTCCTATGGAATGACAATAAAAATTGTTCTGATTCTATGATCGAATCCACAGCTTGATCTCATAGAATAGAAATAACTATATTATCTCATTACTCCGATTTCATGATCGAATCCACAACTGGTCTCATAAATGGTAATAGATAAACCTTAATTACTCTGATTCTATGGTCGAATCTACGATCCCATGGAATGGTAATGCTCACTTTATTATTCTGAATTCGTAGTCGAATCCTCAGCTGATCATATGAATTAATAATAAACATATTATTACTCAGTTTTGTGAATTATTCTCAACTGAATTCCACAATTAGTAATAAATAATCAACAACCGGGAGTCTGAGCTACCTCTAAGTAAGCCCCGATTCAAATGGTGAAGGTGTATTCAACGATGATACACTAACAGTCACCGCACAAACGAGTATTTCAAAAATACAACGAAACGATGAACCTATGCAAAATAGAGAAGAAAATAATAAATAATTAAAATATTAACCCGGGTGCTGGGAGCACAGACACGCGACCGACCAACCGTGTCGTGGTCAATCCAACGCCAGTTTTATATTTTTAATGCATTTTTATTATTTTCCATGATTTGATGAAAATTCTCTCATTTTATCAAATCTCCTTCGTCTTGAGGAAACTCCTCGGTTTCATGGTACTTCCATAAATCCATAAAAAATAATATAAAATTAAGGACAGGAGTGTGGGACGTGACCATTGGCCAACCGGCCATGCCTTTTTCCCAACCGGCCCCACACCCACCGTTCCTTATTATTTTATTATTATTATTATTTCTCTAATTTCATGAAAAAACTCCTTGATTTGATGGTATTTTTACACAAATCATCAAATAATAATAAAATAAAATAAATTATTTAAAACTTGTGGGACAGGGCCTTGGCCAGCCTGCCATGCCCTAGCCAGTCCCACACGCCCCTTTGTTTCAATATTTTATTATTAGTTTTCCTTGAATTCATCAAATTCCTTGATTTCATGGTATTTCTCTCAAATTAGGAAAAATTCCCTCAAATCATCAAAATACCTAAAATATTAAAAAATTAGGAAAACTCGTGGGACCGGGCCCTAGACGGACGGCCATGCCTTCCACGGTCCCACACGCCCTTGTTTTTTATTATTTTGATATTTTTCCTTCATGAAAACTCCTTCAATTCATGGAAACTCCATAAATTCATCAAATTTCTCAAAATTCATGAATTTTTCATAAAATCATTATAAAATTAGGAAAAATCGTGGGACCGGTCCCTAGCCGGCCGGCCATGCCTTCCACGGCCCCACACGCCCTTGTTTTATTATTTTAATATCTTTTGCTTCCTTGAACTCATGAAAACTCCTTCAATTCATGGAAACTCCCAAAATTCATCAAATTTCTCAAAATTCATGAATTTTTCATAAAATCATCAAAACATCATAAAATTAAGGAAAAGGCACCACGGGACTGTGGTCACGACCGGTCGACCATGCCTTGACCACGGCGGTCCCACGCCTCCTCATTTATTATTTTATAATTATTTTTCATCATCTCATGGTGTTTTTCCTCAGTTTCATCGAAACCCTAATTTTGGCATATTTTCTCGAATGGATGCTCAATTGCACGCCAGAAAATATCAAAATTCTCAGGACTAAGACGCGGACGCCTTGGGACACGAGCACGCTATCTTGACCGACCAAGATTGTCTCTTTGGCTCACGGAAGTCGGTCCCATCAATTTTCACAGTTTTGACCTAATTTGCACAATTGCTCGTATTAGGTCCAAAACTCTCCCAAACACTTTATATTTTCATGAAGTGATCGTCAGGCGGTCATGGGACAACCCAGGGACGGTTTCATGAATCCATGGTCGGTCCCTCGCCTCGTCATAATTAATTAGGTTTTCTCACCTAAGGCTCAGACGAGCATTTTTTGAATAAATGATTAAGCCAGCATATAATCATTCTTCCACCAACAAATCGTCAACTCTTCAGGAGTTATTCATATTTGCTCACGTGAGCATATGGACACTAAATGGTTGATCCACGGTCCCATATAGTCGCTCCCTCCTTCGTCCCATGGTTGAAATTCTGACGAACCATGAACTGATCATCAATTGATCAAATTAGGTTTTCTGAATCCAAGGATCATTATTCCAGATTCTAACCTTAATAATTTTATGACGACTTCATGGTCATTAATTTGATTATTTATGCTCGGTTCAACGACCAATATTCTAATTAATATTTTTGGTACGCTGCCAATAATCCATCAGACGAGCAACACATGCTCAGACGACCAAATATTCAACAATTCATCACATGAGCAACACTTGCTCATATGATAAATATTTGTTCAAACCAAGGAATATTGATTCAACAATCAATATTCAACGATCCATCGAATGAGCAATACTTGCTCACTTCATCGTAAGAACTATACCTCTATCTCATGACATGTTCAATTCACGAGTTTCAGAACATCATGTTCAACTCAACGACTACATGGAATCATCGTCCCATCAAACCACGAAGTCATCAATTGAATAACAAACCACGAGACGTCAATCGTGTCACTTGGGGGGATATCACTTAGGGTTTTGGTCTGGCGGTCTACGGCACGTGTGTTCAAACACACGATGGAATGTGAGCAAGTCGTGCAATCAGTTGAAGGAATTCATGAGGTAGTGGGTGGAAAATCGACCAAGTCTCCACACGTTGAGCAACTGGTTTCAAACACGATCTCCACTTCCCCACTCCTTGATTCTATCAATTGTCACACTTAATGGAATCATGGTGTCTAAAATTCCTGCAATATAAATAAGTCTCTAAATCATGATTGAATCATCAGCATCACCAGTATCATCAATCTCACGTCAAACTGACAACACGAGATCATCAACTCATCAATTGAGCAACTAATCTCAATTGAGCAATTTCAATCACTCAGAGCTTATCGTAGTCGGAATTCACACACCCACAATCTTTGATTACCATCGATTCCACACATTTCTCAGCTTCCCTCCTACAGATCAACCAATCCTCTCTTGTGATCGAATTTACTCTGGAACGGTCATTGTCTTGATTTAGGACGGAGTACTACAGATTGATCTCTCGAATCTAAAGCACCCCCTTTACAGCGGTGCATCTATGTGAGGTTTAACATTTCGCTCGGTTAGAGGAGTCTCCTCCGTACGGTCGTCTCCTCAACTCCTTAAAAATCAGCAAATCGTTTTTCCCCATCTACACTTCCGAGCCAAGGTTTACTTCTTTTAACCCGTCGAGGGTTGGATCGGTTTTTCCTTTCCTCGGGAAAATTTGTATTATTTCCTCTTCCGAAATGAGAGGCTCTGCTTCTTCCTGTTATTCCTCAATTACTGGGGTCGCCTCCATCATATCTTCATCCGCCGATGACATAGCGCAGTCATGCTAACAGTTGGAGGCTTCCCCGGCTAATTTCTATAAGCGATAGACATGTCCGCCCTCTGGCCGAGAGAAAGCTTGAACTGCATATTCTTTGTCTCGGATACAACTCTCTTATTTCCTGTGACAGGTCCCAGTCGTGATTGACCAAAAATTGACTTAGCCTTCCCTTTTTTTTCTCTTCAGGTTGGAACTCTTCCCATTTTGGGAGGGGTGTTAGATGCTTCAGATGTTCTTCCTCCTCCGGTCCGACAGGTTGCCTGTGGCTGGGATCCGGAATTGATTTCCTCCGATATTGGTTTTGTTACATTGGTGATACGTCGACGCTACTACCTTGTGATTCAAAAGCCATCCTCGCCCTAGTAGCACATGGAAATTAGTGTCGTCCTCAAGTACATAGAAGGGAGTGATTGCTCTAATGGGCCCGATATTCATCATAAAATGCACTATCCCAATCGCCGTCTGAGTCTGTCCTCTAAATCCTCTTACAGTCGTCGAGCGCATCTTAATTGCTGTCTTTGACACTCCTAAGGACTCCAATGTGTGTAGTGAAATTAAGTTGAGGGAGGCTCCGCCATCTATGAAACCTCGCTTAAGAGGTTGTTTGTAAATAAAAGTCGTCAGATATAGAGGGCGAAGGTGCTCTCCTGGGTAGCATATATCTTCATATATAAAGGTGATAGCTTCTATGGGTATTGGGTTATACGCTTTTCCGGATGCAATCGCCGTGATAGCCTTGGATGCTTCGCGGTTCTGGTTCTCACTGAAACCGAGGGAATCAAAGAACTGTTGAGCTAAAACAGTTTGAGAAAATTTTCTAGCAATTCCATTAGTATCAGGGAAGACGCCCGTCTCAGAAGCTTCGCACGCTTCTTCTTCTTCCACCTCCTCCCAAGGTCTCCAAGCTTCTCCTTTCATAGGCTCATGTGAAGTCATCATAAATTGATGTTGAGGAAGTGGATCGCTCTTGATGCTTTGTTCTCCTATCTCCAACTCGCCTCTAGCTCGTTTTATTTGCACAATGTGACGTAAGGAGAAACACTCCACCGTCGGATGATGAAATCTCCTGTGGTAATGACAATATCGTTCGTGCATCTTATCTGCCGTGCAGGCTCTGTGTGTACAAGCGATAGATTTTCTTCCTTGTTTGCCACCCATTGCTCTAGAAGTCCTATTATCTTCTCCCTACTGCACGGTAGTGGTGGCGTCGGGTTGGGTTTTCCTCCATCCGCTCTTCCTCCTCTCCGGCCGGACTGTCCTCCTCGGTAAGAGCCAAAAGCTGCTCCTCCTTTCCCTCTATCGCCTTCTTAATCATTAAAAGTTGGTACAGATGCAACATTAACAAAATGTAGTTGCCAAGTATGTCTGCTTGCCCCGGAGTTTATAACATCCGCACAATCTGATATCCGGCTGCAGCCTCTTTGACCTCCACGAAAGTTTGGAATTTGAAATTCTCAAGTTTAGTCGAAAAATGGCATCCATTCCTCGGATAAAAATCTTCACAAATCACTCATCTGGGATGCCCTTATGACATTCTAGCGTGAAATCTCGGAAGCGAGTGATTTACTTTCCGATCTCTTCTCCTACCTGTTGGGTGCATCTTCCTAAATCTATCGCTGTGACTCTTCTCTATGCAGAATAGAATTTCTTCAGAAAAAGTTGCACCATGGCGGACCATGAGCTGATACTTTCGGGTTTCAAATTATCATACCAGGTGAAGGCGTTTTCCGTGAGTGACTTTGGGAATTCTCTCATACAAAGACATTCATCCTAAGCGTATGCATTCATTGCTGATATAAAGCGGCTCACATGCTCTCGCGCGTTTCTTTTTCTCCCATATGTTTTGAATTTCGGTGATGTATAATCTTTGGGGTATAAGTAATCAGCGACTTCTACAGAGTACGGTGGTTCCAGCAAATCATAAGCATCGTGTTTTGTCACTCGGTAATTCGCCTCCAAGTATTTTGCGATCGCGTCTTCTTTCATACCCGGAATGGTGTTTTTTGTGTTAACTGTTTTAGTAGTTATTACCTTTTCTTCCCTTGCTCTCTTCAGACGTCCGACTCATGTTGTTTCTTAACGAATGCATCCATCTCTTCTTATATTTCAGACATCTCTTGCTCGCTTGTCTCAGCTATGGCTTTCTCTTTGAGTATTTCTCCTTTCTTTTGGGGCGCTTATGCACCTTGGGACGCTCCTGCTTCTTGTACGATGGGTGTTGTGACTACCACTCAGAAACGTATCTCATTATCACTTTCCCCTTGTACGTCTTCTACAGAAACGTGGTCCGGGTGGGGGAGAGCTCTGGCTACTGGTACTTCCTGACTCGCACCTGGGAATATCATGCTGGAAAAGAAGCTAAGAACCTCCCACTATGGTCGCAATGTTGATGGGTAAAACGTGGGAAGGAGGAACTAGCCCTAATCACAGAAAGTACTCCCAAGGAGAAGAAGGGTTTATGAAAAGTAATAGAGAATTAATGATGATCTCAAGAAGTGTGCCTCCTTTCCCTTTTATAATGACTCTCTTATGGATAAATGCCCATAAGATTAACATATTACTAAATTTCCATTTCCCTTTCCTTAAGTTAACATTAAACCCTAAAGGGATTTCTTCTTGGACCAAAGCCCAACCAACCTTTATGAAACCTTAGATGGACTAGAACTATCTCACCTTAGTGGGTTAGGCCTAGTCCCTTAGTTCATCCTCCCATAAAGGGAAGCCTTTATGGGCTAAGGGGCCATCTATCTATGATTGGTTATTTTCATGTATCAACACTGGGAAATCACCTGATTGGCTTTAACATCATTTACATAGTTGTCTGTAACTTCTTGTACCCAAGTTGGTGTAGAGATGGTTAATGAGTGACAAGCACCAGAATCTGCAGGTCTTCTTGAGAGGTCATCAACTACTACATTGTCAGTTCTTTTTTTTATATTGAATATCATAGTCAAACCCCAAAAGTTTGATAAGCCATTTTTGTTGCAATGCAGTAGTGATTTTTTGTTCCAGAAAATACTTGATACTCTAGTGATCAGTTCTGATAGTGAACTGTTACCTTGTAAATATTTTCTCCATCTTTGCACAGCCATGACAATTGCAAGAAATTATTTTTCATAAGTAGAGAGTGTTTTGGCTCTTGGACCCAATGGCTTGTTGAAGAATGCAATTGGTCTTCCTCCTTGAAGTAAAACTGCACTAAGACAGCTATCACTTGCATCACTCTCAACTATAAATGGTTTTGTAAAGTCAGGGAGAGCTAAAATATGAGTGTTGGTCATTGCTTGTTTGAGATTTTCAAAGGCTACTGTAGCAGCGGGACTTCACTAAAAAGATTTTTTCTTGAGAAGACTTGTGAGAGGTTTGCTGATGGATCCATATCCTTTCACAAACTTTCTATAATATCCTGTGAGTCCAAGCAATCCTCTTAACTCCTTGATGATTTTAGGTAATGGTCAGTTCTTCATGCATGCGATCTTATTTGGATCAGCACAAACTCCTTCAACTGTAATGATATGACCAAGATATACCAATGAAGGTTTTCCAACAAAATACTTACACATCTTAGAAAAAGTTGATGTTGTATGAGGAGAGGAAAAACAATATGGAGATGCTCCAAGTGCTCAGTCATGTTTGAGTTGTAAATAAGTATGTCATCAAAGAAAACCAGAACAAATTTTCTCAAATAAGGTTGAAATATCTCATTCATGAGTGCCTGAAATGTAGCAGGAGCATTGATAAGACCAAATGGCATAACTTTGAATTCATAATGACCTTGATGAGTTCTAAATGCTGTCTTGAAAATGTCCAGTTCATGTACTCTAATTTGATAATAGCCAGCTCTAAGGTCAATCTTGGTGAAAATCATTTCTCCTTTTAGCTCATCCAATAATTCGTCCACAATGGGTATAGGAAACATATCCTCAATAGTGATGGTGTTGAGCTTTCTATAACCCATACCAGAACCTCCAAAAATTATCCTTCTTCTTGACTAAAAAGATTGGAGAAGCAAAGGGATTGTGGCTAGGTTGAATAATATCAGTTTGAAGCATGTCTTGAACAATTTGCTCAACTGCTGATTTTTGGATGTATGGGCATTTGTAAGCTCTCTGGTTAACATGAGTTCAAAGAGGTTCTTGAGGGGGAAGTTGTGTAGGTTCTTGAAAGATATCATTGAACTCTTGCAATAAGGGAAGGGGAGCTTCAGGAGTGATTTTAGGTGTAAGAGTTGCAGAAATAGAAAATAAATGACCTACAATACCATGAGTAGTTTTTGAAAAAAAAAATCTTGATTGTTGTACCACTCATCATGAGTAAGGAAGTGTTTGGAGTAGCTCCTTGTAAGGTGATTTTCTTATTATTGTGCTTAATAGAAATGCTTAACTTAGAGAAATTAAAGAGCACATCACCTAATGTCCTAAGCCAGTCTGCTCCAAGTACAATATCACAACCTCCCAATGGTAAAATCCTCAAGTCTTCCACAAATTTGTGTCCCTGAATACTCCATTGAAGATGAGAACATATTCTATTGCTAACAGTTTTTCTCCATTAGCAACAATGACCATCATGGGGGCAGTGGGTCTGATGTTGCAATTAAGTGAAAAAGCTAAGGCACTATCAATGATGCTAGTGGTGCTACCTGAATCAATCAATATGGATACCTGTTGATGGTGAATTTTCAACAAAGGACAAAACTGTAAAATCATGATACTGCATATCAACTTCAGGCATGTGACGATTCATATTTTACGAAGCCATGATGAACATGTTCTCGAAAGGCCTCCACTAGCTGAGCGTTCGACACCTGGCATTTCATCATGACCTTTATGTAGAATAACATAATTGGGCGGTTCTCCGTAAGATTGAGAGCAATAACTCCTTCAGGACGTCGGTGACACTCACTGTTCCCTGACTACATGAGAGAGACCCACCTCTACATAGAAGAATGATTGCGCGGTTCTACATAAGATTGAGAGCAATAATGCCTTCAGAACGTTGGTGACACTCACTGTTCCCGAACTATGTAGAGAGACCGTGTATAGATCCAGACGGTTCTCCGTAGATTGAGAGCAATAACGTCTTCAGAACTTCAGAAACACTCGTTGTCTCCTGAATATGCACCTTCAGAACGGATATGACACTTTAACTGGCTAATATCACTTCTGTAATAGATTAATTCTACCGTGACATTCACCACTGAATTCCTAGAAGATAATCTACTTTATCTCATTACTCCGATTTCATGATTGAATCCACGATTGATCTCATGGAATGGTAATGGATAATCTCATTACTCCGATTTCATGATTGAATCCACGGCTGATCTCATGAAATGGTATTAATATTATTACTACGATTTCATGATCGAATCCACGGCTGGTCTCATGGAATGGTAATATTTAATTACTCCGATTCTATGGCCGAATCCACGATCCCATGGAATGGTAATATTCGACTCTATCATTCCGAATTCATGGTCGGATCCTCGGCTAATCATATGGATTGATAATAAACAACTACTCACTTTTATTACTCAGTTTCATGAATCATTCTCCACTGAATTTCATAAATTAGTAATAAATACTCAACAATCGGGCATCTGGATCATCACTGAGTAAGCCCCACAAAAATGGTGCAAGTGTACTCAACAATGATGCATGACCGAGCACACGGATGCACAAACGAGCATTCAAAAATATGGACATATGAGGAATCCTACCAAAATAGGAGAAAACAATAAATAATAATAAAATAATAAGAGGCGCCATGGGCCGGGCCCACCGGATGGCCGGCCATGCACTGGCCGGTCCCATGCCTTTTCCATTATTTTTCCCTATTTTTGTTATTTTCATGAACTCATGAAAACTCCTTGATTTTAGCAACTTTCCTTGTTTGAGCAAAACTCATGGATTCTCCATAACTTCACGAATTCATGAAAAATAATATTATAAAATAGGAAAAGGTGTGTGGGACCGGGCAATCTAGCCGGCCGGCCATGCGCAAGCCGTGGCCGGTCCCACACCTTACAATCCCTAGCTTTTTATAATTATTATTTCCCAATTTCATGAAACTCCTCTGTTTCAACAAAACTCATTGATTCTCCATAATATCACGGTTTCATGAAAAGTAATAATATAAAATTAGGGAAAGTATTACGGGACCGGGCAACATAGCCGGCCATGCCCTAGCAGTGGACGGTCCCACACCTTGCAATCCCTATTCTTTTATAATTATTATTTTCCTCAATTCATGAAACTTCTTGGTTTGAGCTAAAAATCATGATTTCGTCATAATTTCTCAAATTTTGCCCGAATCATGAAAAACCAAAAGCCAACATGGTCACGTGACCGGCTAGTTTCTCGCGACAATATTGAATGTTAAAATATCCTTATTTTAATGTTTACAAAATACTGACCAATTGAGCATACATGCTCATTCCTGCAAAAATCAAGAATTTCAGTCAAGATGAAACTCTTCTGAAAATTCACAATATTGCTCAAACGCACATCAGAAAATACTGAAGCTCTCATTACGGAAACACAGACACCATGGTAACACGTGCATGCCCACTTGACCGACCAGGATCATCCCTAGGGATTGCACAAATCCGGTCCCACACGTTTTCATAATTCGGACCTAATTTGCTCAATTGCTCATATTGGGCCCAAAATCTCTCCAACCAACATGGGGATTGCTCAAACGACCAACAGCTGGTCCCGTGACCACCAAAAACCGGTTTCATGCCCTCTTGGTCGGTCCCCATCTTCCATACTTAGTTTTTATCACCTAATGTTGAATCCATCAACATTTCAATAAACGATGAAACCGGCATTTAATCATCATTCTTTCACCAATCCTCCAACTAAGGACCCTGGTGCATGCTCACTCGAGCACTGGGCACCACATGGACGCCCATTATTCCATGTGGTCGGTCCCTCTATCACTCATGACCTATTTTCAGTGATTCATCAACTAACATATAATTGATATGAAATTAGGGTTTCGAATAAATGCTCGACGAATCATCATTTTGAGCAAGATTCAAACACTAATGAATTTATGTTGATTCATCAATCAACATCTGAATTAATCATATAATATTTGGTAATCTACCAATATTTTAATATTTTATTGGGTCACGTCACCAATAAATAATTCGTCGAATTGAGCAATACTTTCTCAGTTGCTCAAATATTGATCCAGCTGTTAAATATTTAGTAATTTATCAGTAATTTGTCGAATTGAGCAATACTTGCTCAGTTGCTCGAATATTGATCCAGCTATCAATATTCAGTAATTCATCAGTAATTTGCCGAATTGAGAAATACTTGCTCAATTGCACGTCAAATTATCAATAATCATTAATTTGTCGAATTGAGCAATACTTGCTCAGTTGCTCGTCAAATTCTCAATATTCAGTAATTCGCCGAACTGAGAAATACTTGCTCAGTTGCTCAAATATTGGTCAATAATTCATCACTGAATCTACAATATTGACATCATTTCAGAGAACTACATGTTCGATCCACGAATCACTGAGCATTCATCACTCATGCTCGATTCAACAAAACCTAGACTCAGTGTCTAATCAGTCAACAACTGAATAATTAATACACGTCTGTCATGCAGACTCCTCGATTCGTGAGACATCAATCACGTCAAATTTGGGGATATCAATTAGGGTTTTGGTCTGGCGGCCTACATCATGTGGATTCATCCACAACGAGATATGTGAGTAAGTCGTGTCAACGGTTGAAGGAGTTAGCAAAGTAGTGGGTAAATGATCAACCAAGTCTCCGCACAATCTGGAACTGGTTTCACCACAATCTCCCACTTTCCCACTCTTTCACTCAAGAAACCGTCACACTTATAGGGATCAAGGTGTTCACGACTCTGACAAAATAAATAAGTCTCTGAATCCATGATTGAAGACAACGAATGATCACTAGCTATCAGCAATTGTCGAATTTCTCGAGTAACTACTCTCAAGAATTCATCAATCTATCATAACCTATTCGAACTCATCAGTTCACCAAAAATTGCAGAAACCTTCAACACATCCACAATCCTTAATCATCACTGATCCCACAAAATTCTCAGCTTCCCTCCTACAGATCAGCCCATCTCCCTCTTTGCGACCGAATTGACTCTGGAATGGCCATTGACTTGGTTTCGGCCGGAGTCCTACATATTGATCTCTCGAATCTAAGCACCGCCTTTGCAGTGCATCTGTGTGAGGTTAAGCAGTTTGCTCGGTTGAGGAGTCTCGGCAACACGCTCGTCTCTTCACTTCCCTAAAAAACCAGCGAATCGTTTTTCCCCATCCACATATTGGCGACCACAGTGGGAGATAAATCTCTCGGTTGCAATCTCGCGTTTTCACAAAATGGTTGATCTTAAGTCAGGTTCAATTACAAATCCTAACCCGAACAATGCTAGCACTAGCAACACCAGTGGTACTCCAGAAACTATTCCTGCTTCCAATATCGGCACTGGTAATACCACTCCTCCGCAAACCAACATTGGAGACAATCCTCTCTTCGGCCGGTCTCCCGAAGAAATCAGGGAGAATCCACCTACCATATGTGATCTCATGAAGGTGCAAGAAACTCTTCCGGTCTCCCGAAGAAATCAGGGAGAATCCACCTACCATATGTGATCTCATGAAGGTGCAAGAAACTCTTGCAAAGAATCAAATTGACATGACCAACACTCAGAAAGAGCTGTGCAATTATCTCAAAACTCTCACTGACGAGATGTCAGAAAAGGCTCAGGAGAAGGGAAAAGTTAAAGAAGCGTCTTCAACAGCTGACCCTGAAGTTGTTCCAGTCCACGTAGTTGACGATGATGAAGTCCACAAAACTACAGAAAACCCGCAAGCAAATGAGCCTGCCGATTTCATCACTCGTGAAGATCTGGAGCGTTTCATGGAGGATCGAGGAAAAGGAAAAACACCATCCGTCCATCATCATCAACCTCCGTACCCTGCTGCCACACAGAGAATCCCTCCTGGAAGTGCTAGGCGAACATGAGCACAATCATGTTGTCCGTTTGAAAGAGTTTTCAAAATCTCTGACAGGCCTGGTACAACAACATCGCACCAGGAAGTATCGCCAATTGGGGAGCAATGGTTAATGCTTTCTACAGGAAATACTTCTTCGTCTCTGAGCAGATTACTCTTTCTGACTTACGAAGGATGGCATAGGAGAACACTAAAAATCCCAATGACTATGTGAAGAGGTTCAGAATTCAGGATTTGGATTGCTATGATCCCAACGTTACAGAACAACAACTGGTGGATTTGTGCATCAACGGGATGATCCCAGTCAACAGAGCTTTGCTGGAAAATCTCCGGTTTCATACTTTCTCAGAACTCCATGAAGCAGCCAAGTGATCAGCAACTACTGCACTTGCTTTACTGGAAAGCGCAAAGTCTGCAAGGTCGAGTAATCTCGAAGCATCCGACTCCTAGTCAAAAAATCAGTACAATCTCCAACCTTCCATGAACGTTGTTGCTGGACGGAGCAAAAGGAAAGTCGAGCCACCATAGCACAAGCATGCTTCTCAAATATCTCAGGTTCCTCCGGAAGCGCAAAGAGAGGATGAACAATCCTGAAATACACAAACTTCAACCCTACATCAACAAATGGGGAAATGATCAGACAGACTCAAACTTCTCTCTTCTCAGCGAAGAAGTGATCGAGTTACTGGAAATCTAGATTCAAGATGATGCAACCAAATTTCCATTCACCAGGAAAGAGCCGACCGAAGAAAAAATAGAGAATCATAGAACTTTAATCTCTCCGAGCAACCTTCAAACGAAGCAGTTCAGTCATTGATCGAGCACATCTGCGAATTACTTTCTGTCAAGAGCTCAAAAGAAAGACATGCTCACGGATCTGAATCACATCGTGTCAGCAAATCCATTCCGGAAATACTTCCTGAGCCGGAAAAAGAGATGTACGACTAGGGACTACTTACCGCAGTCAATCTCCAAGGAAAATGAATTTGAGAGAACGTTGATCGATGATGTCACTTCTATCAATATTATTCCACTGAAAACCCTCAGAGCCGCATGCATCACTCGAAAAGAAGCTACTCGTCATCCCATCATCAGAACACTTGGAGAAATTTTGAACTTTGACGAGGTTGAAGCAAGAACCTGCAAAAGATGCATAGACATTCATCAAGGGGTTCCTCACTCATACAAGTCTCATTCCTTTCGTGTCTATGTCATTTATTTCCTCACATGTTATCCTAGTATGGGGACTCAATTCTGCTAGAAACTCTGCAATATATTATAAATGTTAGATTCACCGCATTAGTATTTCACCAAGTGGTTGAATCTGACATCGCTTCGAATCGAGCATCTCACCGAGACATTCACTACTGAGAGATGAAGAAGCATGGAAAAGAACACTTTGGGCATTTTTCCATAGACTTGTAGGAATGTCCACGAGTATCAGAAATCTCTGATGTCTGCACAAGTATTGAATCCCGCTATCGCAGCGGAATGCCGAATCAACAGAAGATACACGACGCTTTAGCGCTCAAGCATATAAGAAGCCTTCGAGTTTTACTCCCAATCAAAGAGTACACCTTCGATAATAGCGCTTCTAGCTTCAACACAATATCTCGATGGTGACACACTGGTTCAACACCGACACGATCAAAGTGCAGCTGAATTACAATCGAAAAGTATTCACTATCCAATGGTAAGACTTATGAGGCGGATGCAACATCATTCATTAATGGACGCTACAAACTCCTTCAACTCTGTTAAGTTGATGAGGGATGCACTGAGGACTTGATTTTATTGGAAATATCAATTCAATATATTTCTATAATTGTTATCCACATAACAAGCCATTGCAACCTGATGTGATTCCATGAAACGTCGTCAAACGGAACCTCTCTACATCACAAGCCCCTGGACGACTGGGGAACTTCCTCTCTTCACCAATCATATCCAGAATGAAAACTGTTGTTGCTATCTACCGCGCAACAACATCGATTCCATGACGAAGCCACTTCACAGTAAAGTCATATCAGGAAAATTTGGATTGAAATCCTAATACACCTTCATCTTAGGAATGCTCAACTCACCAATTAGTTCGTGCATGTAAATGCTCACTGGATGGAAGAGCAAAGACTATCATCTTCGGTCTCTATATCAACTCCAATCATAATATCGGCATCAACATGTGGAGGAACTCTATTCATGGTCTCAACATCAACCAGAATTTTCGGAGAAAATTTAATTGAAATCTCAGCATCAGCCTCAGGCGCAACATCCGACTTCATCAACTATCCATTTCACTGAAGCGTTACTCTATGGAACGTACTTCTTCAAGCCCTAATGATTCATATCAATATGATTAGACCTGAAAACAAGGTAACATGAACGTTTTCCCAAAGCTTACATGATAGACGACCACAAACCAAAGTCTTATACAAGATGTTTTCATCACTTCTACAAATGAGATACAACCCACTTCGGGCTATGGGTTTACAAAAACGTAACAATGGGTGAGGAATGAGATAATACTTCCTCAACTAAAGATGTTCGTCTATGTATCTTATACAACATACCAAAAGGTCGCATCAATCGGACATACTAGCTGAAAGATATGGCCTTTATCGTCAAGTCTACGAAATCTGAAAAATTTGTACGGGATTAAAAATTACAAATGTGCACGCTTCGTTGTCTGACCTCTACAACTCCAAATTGAGTGATTCTTTTCTCATGTGATAACTCAGTCTCTTAGATTCAAAACTTGGGGTCAAGCATCAGATTTCGACGTCGTATGAGGTTCCTACATTTTCCAGAGCATACAACATGCAAGCAGCAATTCTTAGACGGGATTCATAACTTCCACAGTCGATCGGTGTCCACCGGGTCATTCCGCTAAGTACTTTATCAAGGTACCTCAAATTTCGACCACCTAGGTCTTTACATCAATTTTTCTACCTGGTTCCTCTATCTAGGTCTTGCCAGAAGAAGGGAAAACGAAAAGAGAGATTTAAAAAAATACTAGGGACTGACGGTCCACTGATCATGGCGATAAGTCTCACAGTCCAAGACTCGTGACACCATAATCTCATGTGATGATCATTCATCATAAAAGGAATGCTTCCACTGGGACATGCAATCATAGTCATTACATCACCCCCTCTTGAGAGCAACCTCAGTGATGGTCCCGTGACCAGGGTTTCGGAAGTGATGTTTCTACGACTGACAGAAACAAGATGGCGCTGCAAGCACCATGCTCGTATATAAATCAAGGGGTCCTGATCTCAAATAAATAAATGACATCAAAATCCTTCACCAACTGTCCAAGACACAAGTGAATGGTCTAAAGACACAACAAGAGTGTTTTACAACAAGCCCGTCTAAGATAATTTTACGCTTTCCTGTATAAGACGGCGAATTGGGAGCAAGTGGTGAAGAATCTATGGATGAGTCATATACCATTCTCTTCGTATGAGGATGTCCTTTACAACATATCCAAACTTCACAACAATCGGAGAAACGAGCAAAGAGAAGTGGCCAAAACATTTGACAACATATAATCTAAAAAAGTTCTGAAAGTCTCCTGGAAGTTTACTGTTTTGCCTTTTTCAGGCCCTAAACATGCTCAAAACTCAAAAAGATTTTACATTAAAGCTTGGAAATTTTCTGGACTTGAAGATACATATGCAGATCGCGAAAATCCAACTCTGGACGAAGATTATACAGTGATTTTACTAAAAGGCTGAAGTCTGAAATTTTCTGGTGACGTATTTCAGCAAAATTACTCGTATACTCACATGGATTCTCATTCATTTATTCACAAATCAGCAAGTTCATACTTCTATAAATAGATTACAGGAGATATATTTACTAGGGGATTCTCTAAATCATTTGAAGGCTTAACAACGCCGAAATCTCCATCGGCAACGCCGCTATCTCCATTCGGTTCGGAATTTCGGGAATTCTCCATATTCTCATGTCCCAAAGAAGAGCACGCTTCGTCAATATGATGCTTATCTACAATGATTTCCTCCTGGGTACATCGACAACAATTATTATTATTTCATTCAAATGAGATTCCACGATCACCTGCACGGAAGAGATACTTACATCGACTTCTTCATCAATACTGGATTCATGAGTTGTTTGTCCGGGAACAAGTTGAAGACCGTCATGGAGCAAAAGTCTGAAAATAAATAACAAACCTTGGTCTAGTGATCCTAATTGCACGGGCAGGGAAAAGTCATGACACAAGGAGCGTTAGCAATTCACCAAAGAAACGGCTGGGGACTGCACGTCATCCTGTAGTCCTTACTGCTGGGTTCTCCGCTCCCATAGAATTTCTTCCATTTCCGTGGTGTCTAGATTGATTCGGGATCTCACTATTCGATCATCCTATAGTAAAGCTAATGAAATAACCAGAAGTACAACTTAGTATGAAAGATCTCTCACCATCACTCAGAGGTCCCAGAAGTACCATTTCTTAAAGTTGCATCCGTAGAGATGTCATCTCTGGAAACACCATCTTTGGAATTATCATCATGGGAGTCAGTCATTCTTGCAAAGTGGCTACTTCGGCACATCGTTCATACAAAGCGCGGGATACAACAAAACAATGAATCATGGAATAAAGGTGCTCACAACAGCGTCTACAAAAATGGTAACCATCTAACTCTTACCTATTTATAGTTCCACTAGCTATAGTGATTACAATCTCGAGAATTCGTTCGCTCCTTCAAACCTGCAAAGACGAACAAAATTTGTTATTCAAAACCATAATGTGATTTTCATAAAACTGTGAACAATTCACATTATTTTCACCGTGTGAGTGAATCCCACCGAGTGAACACTCATTGGTTTTCTGCACACTATCAGACCACAAAATCCATACAAACAGTATTTTATCAAAAATTGCTTACTTCTAGCAATTGCGGAAAATCAAAAATTTATTTTCACATAAATTTTCACTGTGTGAACGTTCACTGATTTTTCAAAAATTGGACAAACGTCCATTCTACAATTGTGAAAACTCACATACAGACATTATCTCACCGTGAATAATTGTCTACTTTCAACAGTTGTTCAAAATCAAAACATTAATTTTACAAAAATATACATCTTAAACGTGAAACTCATGTAACTTTGAAAATATATGTATATATATATATATATATTTTTGCTCCCTCTCACGAGCATCCACCTTTGAAACGAGAGTTTATTCCCTTTTGGAAATCTCACATATTTAAAAACATAAAATTTTGACTTCCGTGAAAGCACATAGACAAAATTTTTATCATTAGACTTAGGTTTATTTTGTTTGTTTCTTAAACTAACAAAGAAAGAATGTCCGTTCCTAAAACAAGGATTTCTTTTTGGGCTCGGGCCCGCAAACGCTAAACAAACCAGAACTGAACCTCCAGGCGTCCAAATTAGAAGTGCCTCATCTCTCCGTGCTCACGGGATGACACTATCATACTATCAGGGTCCTTATCTGCGTATTTGCTCGTACATGACACCATTGGAGCAAATAGAAGATTCTAAGACTACCTTTATATGACCGAGTTCAACCACCGATCTCGTCGACTGAAAATCACCATCTAATGCTTACTGCGGAATATGACCGCCCCTCACTAAGCAGGGGACTTAATGTTGATGGTGGATTTTCAACAAAGGACAAAACCATAAAATCATGATACTGCATGTAAACTTCAGGCATGTGACGATTCATATTTTACGAAGCCATGATGAACATGTTCTCGAAAGGCCTTCACTAGCTGAGCGTTCGACACCTGGCATTTCATAATGATCTCTATGTAGAATAACATAATTGGGTGGTTCTCCGTAAGATTGAGAGCAGTAACTCCTTCAGGACGTCGGTGACACTCACTGTTCCCTGACTACATGAGAGAGACCCACCTTTACATAGAAGAACGATTAGGTGGTTCTACGTAAGATTGAGAGCAATAACGCCTTCAGGACGTCGGTGACACTCACTGTTCCCTGACTATGTAGAGAGACCGTGTATAGATCCAGATGGTTCTCCGTAGATTGAGAGCAATAACGTCTTCAGGACTTCGGCAACACTCGCTGTCTCCTGACTATGCACCTTCAGAACGGATATGACGCTTTAACTGGTTGATATCCCTTCTGTAATAGATTAATTATACCGTGACATTCACAACTGAATTCCTAGAAGATAATCTACTTTATCTCATTACTCCGATTTCATGATCGAATCCACGGCTGATCTCATGGAATGGTAATGGATAATCTCATTACTCCGATTTCATGATCGAATCCACGGCTGATCTCATGAAATGGTAATAATCTTATTACTCTGATTTCATGATCGAATCCACGGCTGATCTCATGGAATGGTAATATTTAATTACTCTGATTCAATTGTCGAATCCACGATCCCATGGAATGGTAATATTCGACTCTATTATTCCGAATTCATGGTCGAATCCAGGGTTGATCCTATGGATTGATAATAAACAACTACTCACTTTTATTACTCAGTTTCATTAATCATTCTCCACTGAATTTCATAAATTAGTAATAAATACTCAACAATCGGGCATCTGGATCATCACTGAGTAAGCCCCACAAAAATGGTGCAAGTGTACTCGACAATGATGCATGAACGAGCACCCGGATGCACAAACGAGCATTCAAAAATATGGACAGATGAGGAATCCTACGCAAAACAGGAGAAAATAATAAATAATAAAAAAATAATAAGAGGCGCCATGGGTCGGGCCCACCGGATGGCTGGTCGTGCCCTAGCCGTGGCCGGTCCCATGCCTCTTCATTTTTTTTCCCTATTTTTGTTATTTTCATGAACTCATGAAAATTCCTTGATTTTAGCAACTTTCCTTGTTTGAGCAAAACTCATGGATTCTCCATAACTTCACGGATTCATGAAAAATAATATTATAAAATAGGAAAAAGTGTGCGGGACCGGGCTACCTAGCCGGCCGGCCATGCCAAAGCCGTGGCCGGTCCCACACCTTACAATCCCTAGCTTTTTATAATTATTATTTCCCAATTTCATGAAACTCCTCTGTTTCAACAAAACTCATGGATTCTCCATAATATCACGGTTTCATGAAAAGTAATAATATAAAATTAGGGAAAGTGTTGTGGGACCGGGCACCATAGCCGGCGGGCCATGCCCTAGCCCTGGACGGTCCCACACCTTGCGATCCCTGGTCTTTTATAATTATTATTTTCCTCAATTCATGAAACTTCTTGGTTTGAGCAAAAATCATGATTTCGTCATAATTTCTCAAATTTTCCTCGAATCATGAAAAACCAAAAACCAACATGGTCACGTGACAGGCTAGTTTCTCACGACAGTATTGAATGTTAAAATATCCTTATTTTAATGTTTACAAAATACTGACCAATTGAGCATACATGCTCATTCCTGCAAAAATCAAGAATTTCAGTCAAGATGAAACTCTTCTGAAAATTCACAATGTTGCTCAACCGCTCATCAGAAAATACTGAAACTCTTAGTATGGAAACCCGGACACCATGGTAACACGTGCATGCCTGCTTGACCGACCAGGGTCATTCCTAGGGATTGAACAAATCCGGTCCCACACGTTTTCATAATTCTGACCTAATTTCCTCAATTGCTCATATTGGGCCCAAATTCTCTCCAACCAACATGGGTATTGCTCAAACGACCAACAGCTAGTCCTGTGACCACCAAAAACCGGTTTCATGCCCTGTTGGTCGGTCCCCATCTTCCATACTTAGTTTTTATCATCTAATGTTGAATCCAGCAACATTTCAAAAACGATGAAACCGGCATTTAATCATCATTCTTTCACCAATCCTCCAACTGAGGACCCTGGTGCATGCTCACTCGAGCACTGGGAACCACATGGACGCCCATCATTCCATGTGGTCAGTCCCTCTATCACTCATGAACTATTTTCAGTGATTCATCAATTAACAGATAATTCGTCTGAAATTAGGGTTTCGAATAAATGCTCCACGAATCATCATTCTGAGTAGATTCAAACACTAATGAATTTATGTTGATTCAGCAATCAACATATGAATTAATCATATAATATTTGGTAATCTACCAATATTTTAATATTTTATTGGGTCACGTCACCAATAAATAATTCGTCGAATTGAGCAATACTTGCTCAGTTGCTCAAATATTGATCCGACTATCAATATTTAGTAATTTATCAGTGATTCATCGAATTGAGCAATACTTGCTCAGTTGCTCGAATATTGATCCAGCTATCAATATTCAGTAATTCATCAGTAATTTGCCAAATTGAGCAATACTTGCTCAATTACACGTCAAATTATCAATAATCATTAACTTGTCGAATTGAGCAATACTTGCTCAGTTTTCGTCAAATTCTCAATGTTCAGTAATTCGCCGAATTGAGCAATACTTGCTCAGTCGCTCAAATACTGGTCAATAATTCATCACTGAATCTACAATATTGACATCATTTCAGAGAACTACATGTTCGATCCACGAATCGCTGAGCATTCATCACTCATGCTCGATTCAACAAAACCTAGACTCACTGTCTAATCATTCAACAACTGACTAATTAATACACGTCTGTCATGCAGACTCTACGATTCGTGAGGCATCAATCACGTCAAATTGGGGGATATCAATTAGGGTTTTGGTCTGGCGGCCTACAGCACGTGGATTCATCCACAACGAGAAATGTGAGTAAGTCGTGTCAACAGTTGAAGGAGTTAGCAAAGTAGTGGGTAAATGATCAACCAAGTCTCCGCACAATCTAGAACTGGTTTCACCACGATCTCCCACTTTCCCACTCTTTCACTCAAGAAACCGTCACAGTTATAGGGATCAAGGTGTTCATGACTCTGACAAAATAAATAAGTCTCTGAATCCATGATTGAAGAAAACGAATGATCATTAGATATCAGCAATTGTCGAATTTCTCGAGTAACTACTCTCATGAATTCATCAATCTATCAGAACTTATTCGAACTCATCAGTTCACCATAAATTGCAGAAACCTTTAACACATCCACAATCCTTGATCATCACTGATCCCACACAATTCTCAGCTTCCCTCCTACAAATCAACCCATCTCCCTCTTTGCGACCGAATTGACTCTGGAACGGTCATTGACTTGGTTTAGGACGGAGTCCTACAGATTGATCTCTCGGATCTAAGCACTCCCTTTGCAGTGCATCTGTGTGAGTTAAGCAGTTTGCTCGGTTGAGGAGTCTTGGAAACACGCTCGTCTCTTCACTTCCCTAAAAAACCAGCGAATCGTTTTTCCCCATCCATAATACCATGTGTTTGTTGACAACTCCAAGAATCTTATGGTGTCCCTTGTAGCATTTCCTGTGAGAGCATGTAATGATATCTCAATGTCATATTGAATTGGTAATTCAACATCCTCTTGAAAAACCTCCTTCTCTTCTTCTGTATCCTGTGACGCAGAATGATCCATTTGTAGCATGAACAACTTTTATTTACCCTTACAGAGGTGGCCTGGATTATACATAGCATCACAATTATAAGATAGTCCTTGATCCCTTCTTTTCTGCATTTCCTCTGGGGTGAGTCTCTTAATTGTGGGGCTTGCAGAGTTGGGTTTGTTTTGAGGAGTGAAGAAGGATTCTGGGGTGAGAGGTACAGATTTGGGTGAAGTGAGGGGGAAATGTGGGTGATGAGTATTATCTGTTGGAATTAAATGAGGTGTTGGAGTAAATGGTTTGGTAGCTACAGCTGCAATATTAACCTTCTGTTCTTGCAATCTAGGCATCTAGCTAGTGACAAAGCCTCAGAAAATGTGTCAGGCTGGAACATAGAAACAGATTTACCAATTTCCTCTTTTAGACCACTGAGGAAACTCATGACAAAGTAAGCCTCGGTAAGAGAGGGATTCATATTAAGCATTAAGGCTTTCAAAGACTGAAAGTCTTCATAATAATCATCTACTGTTGAGCTTTGAATAAGTTTATTAAAACTACCCACAAAGTTTCCTCAATTGGGTTTTCAAATCTAGCACATAAGTGTTTAGCTAAATACGACTATGTAATACGATTTCTATTGACTTGAAAATTTAAAAACCATTTTTCATCCTTACCCTCCAGGTAGATCGCATCAATATTCACCTTCATATGTTCTTCAATATTGTTGATCTGGAAATATCTCTCGCTTTTCTGAATCCAGTCCCTTGGGTTATCACCATCAAATCTCGGGAAATCCAACTTTGGAACTTTGTATTGTTGATGATGGAAAAAAGGTGGTGGGTTATGAATGAAACTATGATCATCATTATTTTCTGCGTGAGATCCACTTGGTCTCTCAGGAGTGGGTTGAATTGTGTGAGGTTTCTCAAACAACTTCAGAAGAGTGTCAAATTTATTGTGTATTGTATCAACTTTACTTCACAGATCGGTAAGCTCTGTTTTGATTTGATCCTATGAAGATTTGAGTTGGTCTTGTGAACCTTTGAGTTTCTCCACATCTGTTTCAACATTTTCTAAAGTCATAATGAAAAAAATTGATCAATTTGAGTGGAACGACTCTGATGCCAATTGTTGTGATAACACGACGGCTAAACAACGGATTAATGGAAAGTGGGATAAAATTGGTGTTGAACACGTCCTGAATCGAAGACTCGTGCCAAGATCTGTGCAAAATAGCGCAACCAGGAAGTTATGTTTCATTAATTTCCGGTGGGAAAGGAAATGAGTTTCTCTTTGTAGATGGTGGATTTTCGACAAAGGCTAAAATTGTAAACTCATAATTATACGAAGCTCTGATTCAGCAATCGGACGCGAGTATTGAGATACGGCTCTCTCATCGAATCCTCAACGGAGAGTACTTTCTCTCAGAGTGCATGTACATATGTAGTCTCACGACTGGACAACAGCATATCTCATGAATACTGAATACTTTCAGTGATTATTTATACATAACATCACGAGATGGACGGCTCCTAGACAACTTGCTCTGCTAGTATAGAGCGATAACGTCTTCAGGAACAAACAACAAGTTTACCCTGACTATATAAAGGATATGACTTACCGGCAAGCTCGTATCAGGATAATTAATGCTCCTAGACAACTTGCTATGCTAGTATAGAGCCATAAAATTAATTATTCCTAATTAAAATCGCTCCTATTCCATGGTCGAATCCACGACTGGTTCCATGGAATGACAATAACAATTGTTCTGATTCTATGATCGAATCCACAACTTGATCTCATAGAATAGCAATAACTATATTATCTCATTACTCCGATTTCATGATCGAATCCACAACTGGTCTCATAAATGGTAATAGATAAACCTTAATACTCCGATTCTATGGTCGAATTTACGATCCCATGGAATGGTAATGCTCACTTTATTATTCTGAATCCGCAGTCGAATCCTCAGCTGATCATATGAATTAATAACAAAAATCTTATTACTCAGTTTTGTGAATTATTCTCCATTGAATTCCACAATTAGTAATAAATAATCAACAACCGGGCGTCTGAGCTACCTCTAAGTAAGCCCCGATTCAAATGGTGAAGGTGTATTCAACGAGATAGACTTTGGAACTCTGAACAGTCACCGCACGAATGAGTATTTCAAAAATACAACGAAACGATGAACCTATGCAAAATAGAGAAGAAAATAATAAATAATTAAAAATATTGACCAGGGTGCTGGGAGCACGGACACACGATCGACCGACCGTGTCGTGGTCAATCCCACGCCAATTTTATATTTTTAATGCATTTTATTATTTTCCATGATTTGATGAAAATCCTCTCATTTTATCAAATCTCCTTCGTCTCGAGGAAACTCCTCGGTTTCATGGTACTTCCATAAATCCATAAAAAATAATATAAAATTAAGGAAAGGAGTGTGGGGCGTGACCATTGGCCAACCGGCCATGCCTTGGTCCCAACCGGCCCCACACCCATGGTTCTTTATTATTTTATTATTATTATTATAAAAGATGCCACTAAGGCTATATTGAAGAAAAAAGAGTTAATTACAAAGATTTGGCAGGGAGTCGAGCAACAAGTTGTGCTCAAATAATAATAAAATTATTATTATTATTATTATTATTATTATTTTATTTTTATTATTATAAAAGGGAGCCACTGAGGCATTATTAAGACGTGTGCGACCGGGCCTTTGCCAGCCGGCCATGCCCTAGCCAGTCCCACACGCCACTTTTTTTATTATTTTATTATTAGTTTTCCTTGAATTCATCAAATTCCTTGATTTCATGGTATGTCTCTCAAGTTAGGAAAAATTCCCTCAAATCATCAAAAATACCTAAAAAATATTAAAAAAATATGAAAACTCGTGGGACCGGGCCCAAGCCGGCCGGCCATGCCTCCACGGTCCCACACGCCCTTGTTTTTATTATTTTAACATTTTTTGCTTCCCTGAACTCATGAAAAATCCTTCAGTTCATGGAAACTCTCTAAATTCATCAAATTTCTCAAAATTCATGAATTTTTCATAAAATCATTATAAAATTAGGGAAACTTGTGGGACCGGGCCCTGGCCGGCCGGTCATGCCTTCCACGGTCCCACACACCCTTGTTTTATTATGTTAATATCTTTTTCTTCCTTGAACTCATGAAAACTCCTTCAGTTCATGGAAACTCTCAAAATTCATCAAATTTCTCAAAATTCATGAATTTTTCATAAAATCATCAAAATATTATAAAATTAAGGAAAAGGCACCACGGGACCGAGGTCACGACCGGACGACTATGCCTTGACCACGGCGGTCCCACGTCTCCTCATTCCTTATTTTATAATTATTTTTCATCATCTCATGGTGTTTTTCCTCAGTTTCGTCGAAACCCTAATTTTGGCATATTTTCTCGAATGGATGCTCAATCGCACGCCAGAAAATATCAAAATTCTCAGGACTGAGACGCCAACGCCTTAGGGACACGAGCACGCTATCTTGACCGACCAAGATTGGCTTTTTGGCTCACGGAAGCCGGTCCCATCAATTTTCACAGTTTTGACCTAATTTGCACAATTGCTCGTATTAGGTCCAAAACTCTCCCAAACACTTTGGATTTTCATGAAATGATCGTCAGGCGGTCATGGGATAACTCAGGGCCGGTTTTATGACTCCATGTTCGGTCCCTCGCCTCGTCATAATTAATTAGGTTTTCTCACCTAAGGCTCAGACGAGCATTTTTTGAATAAATGATTAAACCAGTATTTAATCATTCTTCCACCAACAAATCGTCAACTCTTCAGGAGTTCTTCGTATTTGCTCACGTGAGCATATGGACACTTCATGGTTGATCCACAGTCCCATGTAGTCGCTCCCTCCTTCGTCCCATGGTTGAAATTCTGACAACCATGAATTGATCATCAATTGATCAAATTAGGGTTTCTGAATCCAAGGATCATCATTCCAGATTCCAATCTTAATAATTTTATGACGTCCTCATGGTCATTAATTTCATTAATTATGCTCGGCTCAACGACCATTATTCTAATTAATATTTTGGTACGCTGCCAATAATCCATCAGATGAGCAACACATGCTCAAACGATCAAATATTCAACAATTCATCACATGAGCAGCACTTGCTCAGATGAGGAATATTTGCTCAATATTGGTTCAACAATCAATATTCAACGATCCATCGAATGAGCACTACTTGCTCACTTCATCGTAAGAACTATACCTTTGTCTCATGACATGTTCAACTCAACGACTACATGGACTCATTCGTCCCATCAAACCACGAAGTCATCAATTGACTAACAAACCACGAGACGTCAATCGTGTCACTTGGGGGGATATCACTTAGGGTTTTTTGTCTGGCGGTCTACGGCACGTGTGTTCAAACACACGATGGAATGTGACCATTGATTACCATTGATTCCACACATTTCTCAGCTTCCCTCCTACAGATCAACCCATCCTCTCTTGTGACCGAATTTACTCTGGAACGGTCATTGTCTTGATTTAGGCCGGAGTACTACAGATTGATCTCTCGAATCTAAAGCACCCCCTTTGCAGCGGTGCATCTGTGTGAGGTTTAACATTTCGCTCGGTCCGAGGAGTCTGCTCCGTACGGTCGTCTCCTCAATTCCTTAAAAACCAGCAAATCGTTTTTCCCCATCTACACTCTTACAATTACATACCAATGATTTAACCCTTGTAATGACTCAATGGTTTGGACGCACGTGACGCAATCCTACAGACTCAACCGATTAACCAACAGGACTTTGTAAGGCACCTCAACTATTTTACTAACGGCACCCCAACAGGACTTGATAACAGATGTTCTTTATTAGTGTCGCTGCCTGCCCATAAATGCACGTGATTTTCCTTTGGAATTGTGTTTGTATTCAGGTGCATCGGGATGTTAACAGTCCGGCACACAATTTAAATGCTTGGGTAGTAGAGCATGCTGGTAATTATGGTTCTCACTAACATGATTCACAATTACACTACGCTAATTAGCTTTTTCACAAGGCGAGATCAAAAGAATAAACCAAAAACTAAATCAGGGGATATATGTGTTCTTTCCTTTTTCAAGACCGTGATTAAATGATTGTGATTTATAACCCCAAAGGTGTCACTATCCATCCATAAAAAACCCACCAAAACAAAAGTAACACAAAAACCCCATCAAAACAAAAGTAACACAAAAATTCCAAAAAATTTGATGAAACCAATTTTAAAATTTAGGGGTTTTGTATCAATTTTTAGAATTTGGGATTTTTGTATCAATTTTGTTTAAGATGGAGTTTTAATGGATCCCAACATTTGAATGGAATTTTTGTACCACAAATTTGGTCACCTTGAATTTTTATGACTAGTTATGTTAAATGATATTAAAATAAAACTCATTTTACCAATTATCAAACTTCCGTTTTAGAACAACCAATAGGGTTGTTTTGTTTTGTTTTAAAGGAGTGTGCAAAAGCTAAAAATGTTTTTGACAATTTTGATGCAGAATTCGTAGTTGTGACAAATTCTAATCCAAGATGCACATCACCGAGTAGTTTGTGGGGTAGGTGGACCTGGTGAGGTTGCAAACTCAGTGCCCATTCAGGGGATGACTCTCATTCGATGATATCATGGTCGATTGGAGGTTGAAGTTGTCGATCCACAACTGAATTCAATTGATTTATTTCTGTTAGGGATCCATGGTCAATCGGAGGTTGAAGTTGTCGATCCATATTGAATTGAGTTATTTCTGTAGGGGACCATGGTCAATCTCGGACACTTATTAGGTTTCCGGGATTCATTTTTCTTTCCTTCTAGCTATATGATGCAAATCCTTGTTGCAATTAGTATTTTCCTCACGGAACGTAAAGAAAATATTAAACTCAGTATGTATCAATGCACTTATACTCTATATATACATATACATCATTCCAGAAATTTATCTATGGAAACCATGTATTGCAATACATGTTTTAATGCCTATTCCATGTTTCAGTAATCATTATGTGATTTTCGGATCGGTGGCTATCGGCATGGAAACCATTCAAATTCATAAACTACACACTTCAAAACAGCGTTTGCTGCTTTGGGCATTATGTAATGTCTACCTAAATACAGAGTTTGTTGTTTCTTCAAAAAGGTTACCTACTTCAGAAAGTTCTGCAAGATTTCTACTATGTAGGAATGCTATACAGATAGAGAATGCTTGCAGAGAAGATATAGAAGCAGTGAAATCAATTGAATAGATTCCCTTCTTGTAAGTGGTCAAACTGAATAAAGGGCCGTCTCCTTTATCTCCTTCCTGCAAATTTTTATCAGAAAAAGTTGATAACTGAACCATCAAACAGTAAAGAAGGTTCAGAAAAGCACAGGAAGAAATAAATGATACCTGAATAAAAAGATCAAACAGATCGGAACCATCACAAGCTTTGGATGAATATGAGGCCTCGCTTGGTTGTTCCTGGTTAGAAAGTACTCTTAGTTTGCAACCAACATCCCAACCACCACAATCACAAGCTCCACCTGATTTCCAACGATCAATCAGAGGTGAAGGTAATCCACTACCTGGTTTCCCATGAACACCATTAGGGAGTAAAACAACAGTACTTGCTGTCTCGGAGCAGCATTTCACGTCTGGCATGCATTCAGATAACTTCATTTTAGATAGTTCTGTATGTTTATCTTTCTGCCATCCATCACTAACTGATGATCCAATGCTCTCTTTTGGGACCTTGACAACAATGGCTGCAAGCTCATTTTTCTGAAAAAAATCTAGGGTATCCTCACTAGATCTGGGTTCCACGGCTGACAATACAAACTCTCGCACCATACACTGATCCTTTGTTTTATGCCTGGTCGAATTCGGGCATTGGGCACCAGACACCTTCATTTCACCAACAATGTTAGGGACATATTCACGATTTTTAACTTTACTTCCTTGACTGATCCACCCTCCACTCTTTTTCGTAACTTGATGAAAGGAGTAGAATGTGTATATCCAACTGCAATCATACTTGCCACATACACTAATTTTCTTCATTGTAGCTGCAAGGACATCTTTGTTCTTGTCTACTGCAAATGTAAACCAAGGTAGCCCATTCCTGACAGTGACTTGTAAAAGAGCTTGCACCATTGATGTTTGATGCTTGTCATCCTGATGTAAGCCATCAGAGCTGGTCGGTCTGCAATTTGAGAAATCCAAGTTTCTTTTAACTGGTTGTGAGTTCAAAGAATCTGATCTTTGATGAGACGTTTCAGACGTACTTTGTGTAGGTGATGGTTCGTCTTGAAACGACACACGGTTTGCTGACCTAGGACGCAGTAACGGATCTAATAGCCTTCTCAAAGGGCTGGATCTAGCTTTACCATTAGCATTCGTCTTTTCCTTGTTTGAACTTTCCACACAATAGTCTGATCCTACTGGACCAGATTTGGCAGTGATATAATCTGAGCTAAGAGGTGGCAATGCTGAAGCCTCCTTGAAACTGAAACTTCTACTCATCTTACCCAATCCAGCAGTAGATCGACTGTTAGGTGATTGATATCTACTTTTTAAAGCAGCTGATTCTCTTGTTTTGAGGCCTGGTCTGTTGGTAGGCTCGACTACTACTATCTTGGTACTATCCGCAGCCAACTTGGTCTCTTCTGCCAATTTATTTACAGAGTGAACAGATGGCATTTCAGCTGAACCAGAATGAGGTTTTAGATCTTGAGCACCTTTAGTACTAACAAAGCTGGTTTTCGTATTTCTGCAGCTCTCAACACCACGAGATAGTTGGCTTGGGTGTGGATTGTCAGACTTGATTACACCGTACATAGCTTCACCACCACAATGACTATCAGATAATCTTCTATTTTTAACTTCTGTTGATCTCCCTATGCTTAACCTTGTAGATTCAGATTGCTGATGCATATCCAAATGTTCCGTAAGATAATTCTCATCATGGTTGCTGCTTTTAATTCCAGAAGACAGTGGGCTTGAGTGTGGACTAACAGGATTGATCTCCACAAATTGAGCCTCATCCGAAAGAAAATTGTCTGAAGATCTCCTTCGATGAACTTCTGTAGTAGATTTTCCCTCATTTAATGTTGCTGATTCTGACTGCGGAGAAGCACCTGAGCAACTTTTTCTGCTTGAATTTCTGGGCAAAAGGAGAACAATTGTTTTATTTCTGCCAGGGGAACTTTGGTCAGGAAATGTGAACTCTTGAAACTTCTTTGTTGTAAGAGTATTTGTATCTACTGAATCCTTCATCTTTCCCTCTGTACAGAACAAGATCTCACTATCTTCTGAACTTGGGGAAGTACGGATTTCCGTAACGGTCCTTGAACCTGAACCTTTTCCATTACCCATTTGAAGATCTATCATGGAACTGTTGGTGACATTTGTTCTGTGGAGTTTATGCCCCCCAACTGAGACTTTCTTGGTGCGAGCTTTAAAATCTTGAGCAGGTATTACATTTCTTTTACATGGCCTCCCACCCCGAGAATAAATTTCACTGGAAGATGAGGTCGGATGAGAGCTCAAAGAAGATGATCCTTTCTTTGAATGAGCCAGAGGACCACTGTCACTTCCAGTAGAGAGTGTAGATGACCCAACTGTAGAGAACGGGGATGAAGTACTACTACTTGACGGTGAATACTTTCTACCTTGGTGGGGCACTTGCTTTTCGTTGTAGTTCCACTTTTCTACACGCTTCCAGTCAAGGACACCACAATTCAGAACCTTCTTTTGGAGGTTTTCTTCATTCTCCTCATGCTGCAAATAACCTGGCAATTTGGACATGTGTTTCACAAGCTCGTCGTCTTTGATTGACTTCTTGTCTGACGATTGTTTTCGGTGACTCCTCGAGGATTTAGATACAAAAGACTTCTCCCCTAGATCATGTTTTATATCATGCTGAAGAACATCATATGGACGAGCGCTAGGTCTTTCTATCTTCAATTTGTCCCCAAGTGTGAAAGTTCGACTAGCTGGGTTTTTCTCCCTTATTTCTTTTGGAAACTGATGACTCCTTGAACTGTGTCTGTCATCAGTGTGGTAACCCACAAATTTGGTAGGTTCCATTCACTCTGCATTACTAGCACTTGGTATCAAGAGCTCAAGAAACTGATCAGTATCCCTTCCTCCTATAAATCCTTGCTTGTGAAGAAGCTACCAAACACTTTCTTACTTCATGGCTTCAAATAACCCACATGGACATCTGCCAAAGAAAAAAAAGAAGGCAGACATAAAAAAAACTAAGTTAGAGAGGAGTATTTGTTTAAGAGAGATCAATCTCAAGATCTTCACTTCTAGTGTGAACCCGGCTGCTGGCTGGTATGAGTCTCTAAGATTAGTCCTAAATCTCAAATAGCAGAATAAAACAAGAACAAAAGAAACCACACCACAAGAAAAATAAGAAAATGAAACAGAAACAAGAAGCAAGGGGAAAGTTCTTAATATTTCCAACATGGGTCTCAAAGAAGTTGCTTTCCTTACAAAATGATCCAACTGAAGTTTCCATTTCTTTTTAGTATTTCACATTTTTTGCTAATTAAAGTGGCAAAGTTGAGAGAACAGGTAAAACTGCTGGTCAAGATAGTCATTCACATTACTTAAAATTGTTCACCGGCGTCCCAACCACCACCAGCCACAAGGACACTTTTCAGTACAACCTCACACATTTAGGATACATGGTTGAGACTGCAGTGCAAACAGAGCAAGAATAGCAAAATTTATTCCACACAGCAAGGATATTAGCTGTCTGCTGTCCAATTTCAGCAAGAACATATATGGATAAAATGAAGAAGGTATGAACAAATCGAAGATAACAAAGAAATGAAATTATCATGTCGAAATTCAGTCGTCCATGATAGCGATATCAAGAAATGCTACCAATTCAAGAGAAAAACACCAATTTGTAACAAAGTAGATCAGGCCATCCAGAAACAGAATTTACACAACAGAAATGTTCTAATCCAAACACAACAGCCATTCTGCCTAAATTCGAGCTTAATTCACTTCTCTTGTAACCAAACATTCAATGTTCTCGCTAAAATCCATCCAGGAACCAAATTACAACGTGAAGAACTCACAGATCTACAAATTAAGTAACGCATGAAAATAACAAATTGTAATCAAGAAAAAAAACGAAAAAATTGGTTACAATTTCTAACATACCTGAAGAAATGAAGTTCAATCTTGTGTCCAAATTTTCACAGATCCCTTTACGTTTCTGAAGGTAACCACCAATGGAAGGATAGAGGGAGAGAGAGTTGGTGAAAAGAAATAATAACTTTGATTAAAAGCAAAGATAAGTATAATCACAGACAGACCATTAACCAACAACAAAATCCAATTTAGTAACAAAACCCAATAAAACTTCTTCTTCTTCTTCTATTTCTTCTTTTTACACAGCAACAGAAAACTAGATACACAGAGTGAAAAAGGGGGGTTTTCAGTTTCGTCTCACACTCTTAACACTGCAAAATCTGAAAACAGAGAGAGAGAGTGTGTGTGTATGTGAAAGGCTTTAGCTTTCGTTTTCACATCAAACGGCTAAACAAGAGGAGCATGGGATTGGCTATCCCATCATTATCATCGAACGGCTAAAATATTGTCGGGACTGCTTTAAGTGTGTCCCACCAACCAAATAGGTTTTCCTCATAGACCAAATCAGAATATACGGATGGACGGTTTAGGATATATCTGTAGGGCCGTTGTGTTTCGTTCAAGGGTCGGGATTCGTTTGTTTCATTGTATTTGGTCTCGTCTTCATTTATGAGAATGATGGAGTCGGCCACAGCCGACGTGGCTTTGATTAGAAAAAGGCTAAAAGATTAGCATAGAATATGCTGTAGATTACTAAAGTGACATCGAGATTCTTTTGGATTTACTATAAATGACATCATCTGTTGAATAAATGGTAAATCGGTGGAAAAGGGGGAAGTGCTTTATTAGGAAATGGAGGGGTATTTAAGGAATAAAATATGATAAATGTGGTCCCATAGCAAAGAAATGGATGTAAATTGTCTTCCTTTTTTCTGAATTTTGTGATTTTCTTACTTTATCCTGTGATCTGCTGTTTTTTCCTGGCTTGCACTTTTTTGTGTGGGTATATTTTTCAACTCAGATGGTCTCACCGACATTTTTATTTTTATCTACTGGTGCTGAGGTTTTTACTTTTGATCTCTTGGTACCGCACAAGATCCAAGGAAGAAAAGTGTGTGCTGTATCCAACAAAATTTTCACACTGGCAAAAATTTACAATTTGGATTTATCATGGTGTTCTGGAGTTCGATTGCAGGCGGCTGCACAATAAAAATAAAGGTCCGGAAAGTAGAATTTTTCATGGTGCTAGCCGGAAAAGAGCAAAATATGGGGTATTTTTGCTAGCCGAAAAGGACTAAAGCAGAAACGTAATGGAAATTAAATGTCGTGCCATTATATTAATTTACAGTTGGGTGGTGGTTGTGTGTGTAATAATTTTGCAGGTGTTTGGCGTGTAAATGTCGTATGCAGCTGCTATTAAATACTGTGCGACAACATGTTCCAAAAACAATCCAAGCTCTAGCGATATTAAGAAATTGAAGAAAACACAGAGAATCAATTAGGATTTAGGAGTGTAGTTCCTAGCTTCAAGTTCAAGGTAGAGAATATGTGTTCCCTTTGTCTTTTAATTAATTTGAGTATTATAGTTTTCACATTCTCATTCTACGAATCTCAATCTTAATTTTGTCATAAAACTTTCTTGCCCACATGAAAACAAAAGCATGCAACCTATGTCTGTATTTGGTTCTTTCCATACCTGATTTCCTATGATTCTCCAATAATCTTTAGGATGTTTCATTGTTCATACTCATGCACCATGATGAAAGCTAAAAATATGATTCCAAACGTGTAAACTATAAATGCTAGTATTTATTTGTTTTCTAATTTGAATTTTAAATCCAATTATGAACGGATAGGCACAAGTAAAATTCGCTAAGCCTATTGCATTACCACTACAAACAATGAAGTTTACCGGATGAAAAAGTCTCTATTATCATACAAAAAAATCAGAAAGAATTAGGATTAAGTAGTCAAATTGTTTAATTCTAGATCTTATCATGATCCATTATCATTATCACGAGTAATTCAATAATGCTATTTTTTTGAGAATTAAAATTCAATCAAATTAAAGGAGCAATTATTTTCCGGTAGGTGGAAAACTTTTCCAACAAAGAATGCCGTTAGGTGGAAATTGCAAACCCCGGATTTGGGTTTAGAAAAATGATGGGCCTGTCTGATTAAAGTAAACAATTTCCACTTAAATAAATGATGGGCCTGATTTCCGCACTTGACTTATGGGTGAGCATTTTATCCGTATTCCACGGATTTAACCGGGACCAACCGTATTTTTGCGGATGGATGTCCGGACCGTTCTTTAATGGGTTTGACGTAGATGAGATTTTTGAAATCCAACGGATTATGTATTGGGCCCGGATACAACCTTTAAAATCGGTTGAACATCCATATCCATTAGATTAAGGACATTTATATAGTTTCTAGAAAATATATAGATAGTTTTGGAATTTTTAAGGTGTTTGTTTGGAGTGTTGTCCATGACACTTCTATATTTATCTACATATATAAAATGTGTAGGTTCTATAAGAAGTCATCTATATTGGTTTTATTTTTTCATTATAAATTCTAACTAATACAAATCCATTGGATTATCCGCACCCAATCCGTTCATCCGTGCATCCATTGGATCCAAATCCGCTGGATGTTGGATTGGATGCGGACGCCAAATTTGAAATCCGAAGTGAATTGGATTGGATGTGGACGAGGTAAAAACCGGTCCATACCGGCCCATGTTCACCCCTAGGTAGCAGGAGCGGTGCCGGTGATGTAGATTTTAAGAAGTGAAAACTACAGTAAGACCCGTTCTCCCAGATTTTTCTATTGAGAAACCCACAGACAGAAAACTTCAGGCGCGTCCCTATTTTTGGGAAAAAAATTACTCCCAAACCCATATTTGCTAAAAACTTTGCTTTTTAATTTTCTCCGTATCCATAAGTGTAAATCTCGTTTCTCAAATATCTACCTTCTGTGGACGAATCTGAGCTGTTTTCATTGAATTGAAAACTTTGATTTCTTCTCACAGAGCAATTTGAGATGATTATCTCTGATTCACAAGGTTATCACATAAAATGCAACCAAAGATGAAACCAGCCAAAGTTTTCATAAACAATCGATTATGAAGAAGATGAATTCTCTATCTGTTTCTTTGATTTTACTCTTTATATTAGTAGATCTAATGATTTTATAAACAAAACCTTGAGAAATTTTTTCTAAAACTTTGCTTGTTCTTATACAAATGTGATTTTTCTTTTCAAAATCTTGATTCAAAGTTATTCTTGATTGTAGATTTACTGTCAACGAATCATGGTTGACAAACCCATTAGGTGAATCGCAATTTTAATCTCAAAATTTTCAGTCAATTTGGGAATCTTCTTCTTAACAAAACCAAACGAATTTTCGTCATAATTTTCATTCTTCGTATGAAAAAATTTAGCACAAAATATTTTAGATTACTCACTAATTGATCCTTTGTTTGCAGCAATGTATGATTGAACTTCTTTCTCGTTTCGAGTGTTTGACCAGAGATATTTCACCATCTTCTCTTGTGTATCTGTAATGTACTCAGCAGCGACTCTAAGTGGTACCTACCCATTGTATTCCCGTATTTGAGTCAATTTTGGATTTTTCTTCACCGTTGCTTCAGCGACTTCAACGTTGCCTCCGACAACAACAACATGAAGTGCTGTATAACCATACTTGGTTTCTTGTAACTCGAGTTCTTCTGGTTGCATGAGTTCGAGAAGCTCCTTCACGAACATCTACTTCTTAGCATTTGCGGCGATATGCAGTGCAGTGTGTGAGTACTCTGTGACCACCGCACTAATTGTTTTTGGACAAAAGTCGAACAGTGATTTTGTTGTTTCCAATTCACCTTTTTAGGCAAATACGTGTAGTACATCAATAGTATCTATGATATGCTTTATCGTGTTTTATCCAACGAATTCACTGGCAAGCAAAGGAGATGGAAGTGCAAATGGGTTTGGTGTGCGTGTGACGTGCATTTAAAAGAACATGGAGATGTGAATAGTGACGCATAACAAGTTATGCATCTACAAATTTTGTTGCATAACTTGTTATGCATTCTTGAAATTAATTGCATAACACGTTCTGCAACTTTTTTTTTTTGCATAACTTGTTATGCAGTCCAGAAAACGGTTGCATAACACGATATGCAGCTATTTTTTTCTTAGTATTGCAACCAGCAAAAAATAAGGCTGCATAACTTGTCATGCACCTACAATAATATCTACATAACATGTTATGCAGTCGTCAAAATAAATGCATAACCTGTTATGCGTCCGAAAATACGACTGCATAATGCATTATGCATCGAGAAAATAGATGCATAACCTGATATGCATCCGTAAATATGGATGCATACTGCATTATGCATCAATTTTTTTTTATGTACGCACTAAAATCAACCAAAACAGTGGTTACATAACTTGTTATAGATGCATAACTTTGTTATCCAAATGCATAATTTGTTATGAAGTGGAGAAAACTATTGCATAATTCGTTATGCGTCTGCAGAATGTGTTATGCATCTTTTTTGGTGGCTACATAATAGTTATGTATCAAGTTTTCGAAAATTTTGCCTAAAATGATGATCACCTCCGATTTTTTCGTGAAAAACAAAAATTTGATATTCTTGTCTGTACTCGTTGCGTAGCTCTCTTAAAAAGATTTCCAAGGATATAAAATTTGTAAAATTCCAAGGTGCGGATTTTTAGATATGTTATTGTAGATGGTGGATTTTCGACAAAGGCTAAAATCGTAAACTCATAATTATACGAAGCTCTGATTCAACAATCAGACGTGAGTATCGAGACACGGCTCTCTCATCGAATTCTCAACGGAGAGTACTTTCTCTCAGAGTACATGTAGATATGTAGTTTCACGACTGGACTACGGCATATCTCATGAATACTGAACACTTTCAGTGATTATTTCTATATAGTATCACGAGATGGACGGCTCCTAGACAGCTTTCTCTAATAGTATAGAGTGATAACGTCTTCAGGAACAAACAACAAGTTTACCCTGACTATATAAAGGATATGACTTACCGACAAGCTCATATCGGGATAATTAATGCTCCTAGACAGCTTGTCCTGCTAGTATAGAGGCACAAAGTTAATTATTCCTAATTACTCATATTCCATGGTCGAATCCACGACTGGTCCCATGGAATGGAAATAACGATTGTTCTGATTCTATGATCGAATCCACGACTTGATATCATAGAATATCAATAACTATATTATCTCATTACTCCGATTTCATGATCGAATCCACAGTTGGTCTCATAAATGGTAATAGATAAATCTTAATTACTCCGATTCTATGGTCGAATCTACGATCCCATGGAATGGTAATGCTCACTTTATTATTCTGAATTCGTAGTCGAATCCTCAGCTGATCCTATGAATTAATAATAAACATTTTATTGCTCAGTTTTGTGAATTATTCTCCACCGAATTCCACAATTAGTAATAAATAATCAGCAACCGGGCGTCTGAGCTACCTCTAAGTAAGCCCCGATTCAAATGGTGAAGGTGTATTCAACGATGATACACTAACAGTCACCGCACGAACGAGTATTTCAAAAATACAACGAAACGATGAACCTATGCAAAATAGAGAAGAAAATAATAAATAATTAAAAATATTGACCAGGGTGCTGGGAGCATGGACAAACGACCGACCGACCGTGTCGTGGTCAATCCCACGCCAGTTTTATATTTTTAATGCATTTTTATTATTTTCCATGATTTGATGAAAATTCTCTCATTTAATCAAATCTCCTTCGTCTTGAGGAAACTCCTCGGTTTCATGGTACTTCCATAAATCCATAAAAAATAATATAAAATTAAGGAAAGGAGTGTGGGGCGTGACCATTGGCCAACCGGCCATGCCTTGGTCCCAACCGGCCCCACACCCACGGTTCCTTATTATTTTATTATTATTATTATTCCTCTAATTTCATGAAAAAACTTCTTGATTTCATGGTATTTTTGCACAAATCATCAAATAATAATAAAATAAAATAAATTATGAAAACTTGTGGGACCAGGCCTTGGCCGGCCGGCATGCCCAGCCGATCCCACACGCCCCTTTGTTTTATTATTTTATTATTAGTTTTCCTTGAATTCATCAAATTCCTTGATTTCATGGTATTTCTCTCAAATTAGGAAAAATTCCCTCAAATCATCAAAATACTTAAAACTATTAAAAAAAAAATAGGGAAACTCGTGGGACCGGGCCCTAGCCGGCCGGCCATGCCTTCCACGGTCCCACACGCCCTTGTTTTTTATTATTTTAATATTTTTTGCTTCCTTGAACTCATGAAAACTCCTTCAATTCATGGAAACTCCCAAAATTCATCAAATTTCTCAAAATTCATGAATTTTTCATAAAATCATCAAAATATTATAAAATTAAGGAAAAGGCACCACGGGACCGTGGTCACGACCGGCCGACCATGCCTTGACCATGGCGGTCCCACGCCTCTCATTCCTTATTTTAAAATTATTTTTCATCATCTCATGGTGTTTTCCTCAGTTTCGTCGAAATCCTAATTTTGGCATATTTTCTCAAATGGATGCTCAATTGCACTCCAGAAAATATCAAAATTCTCAGGACTGAGACGCGGACGCCTTGGGGACACGAGCACGCTATCTTGATCGCCCAAGATTGGCTCTTTGTCTCACGGAAGCCGGTCCCATCAATTTTCACAGTTTTGACCTAATTTGCACAATTGCTCGTATTAAGTCCAAAACTCTCCCAAACACTTTGGATTTTCATGAAGTGATCGTCACGAGGTCACGGGACAACCCAGGGCCGGTTTCATGACTCCATGGTCGTTCCCTCGCCTCGTCATAATTAATTAGGTTTTCTCACCTCAGACGAGCATTTTCGAATAAATGATTAAACCAGCATTTAATCATTCTTTCACCAACAAATTGTCAACTCATGAGTTCTTCGTATTCTCTCATGTGAGCATATGGACACTACCTGGTTGATCCACGGTCCCATGTAGTCGCTCCCTCCTTCATCCCATGGTTGAAATTCTGACGAACCATGAATTGATCATCAATTGATCAAATTAGGGTTTCTGAATCCAAGGATCATCATTCCAGATCCTAACCTTAATAATTTTACGATAACCTCATGGTCATTAATTTTATTAATTATGCTCGGTTCAACGACCAGTATTCTAATTAATATTTTTGGTACGCTGCCAAGCAACACATGCTCAGACGATCAAATATTCAACAATCACATGAGCAACACTTGCTCAGATGATAAATATTTGTTCAAACCAAGGAATATTTGTTCAAACCAAGGAATATTGGTTCAACAATCAATATTCAATGATCCACCGAATGAGCAATACTTGCTCACTTCATTGTAAGAACTATACCTCTGTCTCATGACATGTTCTATTGACGAGTTTCAAAACATCATGTTCAACTCAACGACTACATGGACTCATCGTCCCATCAAACCACGAATTCATCAATTGACTAACAAACTACGAGACGTCAATCGTGTCACTTGGGGGGGGGGGGATATCACTTAGGGTTTTGGTCTGGCGGTTTACGACACGTGTGTCAAACACACGATGAAATGTGAGCAAGTTGTGCAATCAGTTGAAGAAATTCACGAGGTAGTGGGTGGAAAATCGATCAAGTCTCCACACGTTGAGCAACTGGTTTCAAACACGATCTCCACTTCCCCACTCCTTGATTCCATCAACTGTCACACTTCATGGAATCATGGTGTCTACAATTCCAGCAATATAAATAAATCTCTGAATCATGATTGAATCATCATCATCAGTATCATCAATCTCACGTCAAACTGACAACACGAGATCATCAACTCATCAATTGAGAAACTACTCTCAATTGAGCAATTTCAATCACTCAGAGCTTATCGTATTCGGAATTCACACACCCACAATCTTTGATTACCATTGATTCCACACATTTCTCAGCTTCCCTCCTACATATCAACCCATCCTCTCTTGTGACCGAATTTACTCTGGAACGATCATTGTCTTGATTTAGTCCGGAGTACTACAGATTGATCTCTCGAATCTATAGCACCCCCTTTGCAGCGGTGCATCTGTGTGAGGTTTAACATTTCGCTCGGTTCGAAGAGTCTCCTTCGTACGGTCGTCTCCTCAATTCCTTAAAAACCAGCAAATCATTTTTCCCCATCTACAGTTATATCCAAGTTGCGTTGCCAATTATACCCTTGATGCATAACCCGTCATGCATAACAAGTGAAGCAGAATGGCAAAGAAAAGATTTTTGTCCAATTCCAAAGTGAAAATAACAAGCGTATAAATCATTATATGAAATCTTTTATCTGGACGGGTATCAAATGGATTTTGCATATATCATAGGAAGATAATAGATGGATTATATGGACCGTTTCTTCTATATCTGTTAAAAATGACAAATGGCGAGCGGATTCGCATGAATTTTGTGAATGGGTTTATTCCTCTATACTCTAACAAGATTATGAAAGTTCGAGGCCTAATTCATTATAATCAGTGGTTAACTCCTGATCTTTAGCAGAGTGTTATTCTTCATGATGAATTATTAGTGATAACTGGACTTGCAGATAAGAGAGCCTGAAGTGGTAAAAATTCAGGTTACTTGGCTGCTTCAGATGCCTATAACAAGATAGGAACTAGATTCAATGTCTTGAACTGTTATAATAAGTGTTAGAGCATCATTCAGTCAAACTCACAAGTTTAGATTTCAAGCTTGTTGTCAAATTTAGTCGATAAAAACTAGATCTCGGACTTGGAATAGACTATAGTAGTTAAGCATCATAACTCACCAATCGATGTGAAGATTGAAGATTGGCGAACAATGATGTCAATGGAAACTTCATTAATAAAGGTATGTGAAGACTCATTATCCTATTTACTCAAATTATCTACCATTATATATATATATATCTGCTGAGACATGTCGTATGACTTTAGTATTATGATGAACATCGCTAAAAAGAATTTAAGTAATATAGAACTTATCACATAATATGTCGAGAGAAATTTATTGTAAAAACAATTGAAAATGCATATTCAATTTGTAAGGAGTCATCAACTTAGTTTTCATATTCACAGACTGATTTGGACAGTTCAAGAACTTGAACTTATAAATAATAAGACTTGATGAATTATTCTCGATTAACTTGCATACAATAATTCATTTTTTCAGTTCACGAACTAGTTGATTTTGAGATTCTACTAGAAACTTATGGTATCGTTAGCTGGTATATGAATTGATTTATACATTTCGCGAAATGGTTGATTTTAAGAGTTCTCTGTAGACTTTTTGTAATTGAAAGCACGAACTTATTTGGACAATTTACAAATTTATAAATACAAAAGGATCTTGAGTTACGAGACGACAAAATATTCATGAAATATTTTAATCTTGTGATATATTATACTCCAACTTATGCTTGTCATTTCCTGGACAACTTAACCAATTTTCTTTTTAAACACTTGGTGCACAATGTGTATTTCGACCAGTATACAATTGCACATTTCTTCTTTGTAATTTAAGGAAAAACTCTCACATGCTTACATGATCAATCTATATGGAGAAGTTAAATTTTTCTCTGTGACAAAGTAATTCGTAAACATGGAAACAACTTCACGAACTTAGCTTTGTTTATAAGAAACCAAACCTTTTCATCAATATAAAAGGATTCATTGCATACTAGATACATAATCCTGGCATTCTGTGTCCTAGTGTGGCTAGAGTCGTCTTTTAAAAATCTAGGTTTTCTATGGAGAGACTGTATTAGGATACGACTTTTGTAGTCTTCACTAAGGGATTCTTAAATCCCGATAAGACTACATTATACTTGATAGTTATTTGTCACAAAATGACTAAGGTTCGAGCAAATAAAGGACAAATCGAAAGGATCTTACAAATCCAATAGACTTGTAAACAACCTATAAGAGTTAAGCACGAAGGTTTCACATACCACTTTCGATAACCAATATTAAAACTGAAACTACCAGTAATTTAGTTTTAATATGTTATCAAGGAAACAATTTCCCGAAGTAATTTTCCCTAATAGTTTACAATTCGACCAAGAATCTTAATTCCCTTGTTAAACCGATTGCAAACATATAATCGCTTATTTCAATAAGACCAAAACAAAGATCATAGTTAACTTTATTTCTCTCACCAGGGTCTAATTATTCAGAAAATAACTTAGACCTTTCTCTTTAGACAAGACAAACACTAGGTTAGTTAACTAGTTTTTCTTGTCAAGGCATTCAGTTAGACTTGAATAACTGAATCCTCCATTTTGATAAGTCTAACTAAGATCAGAATTTACTTAGTTTCTCTTATCCGGAATCGATTTGGACTAAACAAATGATCTCGTATTTCGTTAATCCATAAATAATAGATACAAACCAAAATAAATTGACTTGCACAATTATTTTTCTTAACCGGAAGCAATTGAAACAAACATAGACATTATAGCACCGCAACTGCACCAAATTTCGTTAAGAAAAAACACTTGATACCAAATAATAAAGAAGATACCAAACAATAAGTCAAATAGAATGACAAATTTTTTCTTAACCGAAAACAATTGAATCATACACACACACAACACATCCATACACAATAATGGAATATATCAATTGTACCGAAATTTTGTTAAGCAAAAGCAAAATATATGCAATATAAACATGCTTTTATTAAATAGGAAAACGATTAACTAACAAATTCGTTACCTCAGATATCGCAGCCTCTTCTCCCCAGAAAGATATATCATTAAGCGCAATTTCAAGTAAGAACTCTCCCTCAGTATGTTGTCATCCTCTCGCAAGAACAAAAGAACAACAACAAAAGCAACCTTTACCGGAGAAAGGTTGAATCGGTTTTACTAATGTGTGCCAATAACAAAAGTTGAAAACCCGAAACACATATGTTATGTTAAACACAAATGTAAACATAAATTGATTCTACATATTGTGACTTTTCACATATGAGTTTCAATCGGAGCACCTTATGATCCTTTGATAAAGCGGCTAGAACTCAATCCCGCTAAATCAAAAAGCCACACAAACCATAAGGGTTACATCATATGAGATCGAATATTAAGGTTAATGAAAACTGAAATCATACATCCCATAAACGAATACACATAGCAAAATTATAAATATTCATTCACAGGCATGTAATCAGTAACTATCACAAGAAAATTATAAAGAAATAATTTTGTTCATAAATATGATAGTTTTTTTCAAATAAAGACCTTATACAATAATTGAAATAATTCAAAACATTGATGTCTATTTTTTTGTAAATAAGAATTCAATCTTATTCATCTTTGTTATTATCCTCAGTTTCCATGATTTCATCAAGATTTTCTTCAAAATTTTCCAGATTGGAAGAGTGAAAACTAATCATTTGAAGATCATGAAAATCTCTATAAAGATGCCCAACATACAACATGAAAGATAATTTCCTTGTGAGCAGTTGAGGATAGTTCTTTCAGGAGTTCTTTTCTTCCAATCATCTCAAGAACTCCTTCACAAAAACTAGTTTCCCTAACTTCCGTAAGGGAGGGCATATCCAGGACACCTTCTACTTGGTAAATACAGTATTATCCAACAAATTCACTGTAAACTTTCTCATTCTTAGTGAAAATAATTATATGAAGTTTTCTAGTTAAAAGATCTTGAAATCTACATGAGTATATTAGATTTGATATAGCATTTTTTAGGTATTTCATGGTTCTATCAATGAAGTCATGAAAGGTCCGAACATAAGTTGGGTTCTTCTAAGATTTTTGAATTCTTATAAAAAGAAACTTTTATTCGAATTAATTGTAGATTTTTCGGAAATCTTTATTAAGAGGGAACAAATCGAATTACCAATTTTTGTTCAAAGAAATTTCTAAAACACTAGGTAGTGTTTGGGTAAGGAGAATTTTTTTTTTTTATGTAACAGTGCGCTATTTTTGACTGTTTTTCCTCTTCTATTTCTTGAGATATGATACATCATCATATTCAAAATTTGTTTCCAAAGTTGTTCCTTTTAAAGGATGAGGAGCAGATCTTGCTCCCTTAAAGTCATTTTTCATGTACCCCTTTTTAAATGACTTTACAGCATAATAAGCAAATCATGGATTAACATAGTAGTTCTTTTGTCTGTTTGTTGAGAAATATCGATCAATATTCTTCGTATAGAAAGAAGCTTTCGCCAATTCTTTTGATTCAAAACGGAGAGCATTTTGCATCCTGCGAATCATACACTTTCTTTTAGATGAGCTTTATTATAATAACAATGTTTAATATTATAAGACTTATAATTTTGTTGTTACCTCTGTGTGGATATTTTTGGGATGATCCTTTCCTTTTCTGCATCTTTGGAGACTTTGATCTCTTCCTTTTTACAAAGGTCCTTTTCTTCGGTTTCTAATTTGATTGATCATTAATTGATGGGTTTCCATCATTAGTTTATTCACATCTACGAAGAGTATTTTTCACATCAGGGACCTCCGTTTGGGTAGGAACACTAGAAGATTTGACAAATTTTATCTCTTTTTTGTGGATTAAGGTATTACAACCTTCATATCCTAAGCCACGTGTATCACCATGAATTCTTCCCATTTCCAACAAAGAGGATAAATTGTTTCTGCTATCATCAAGTTTTATCAACTTAGAGATTTCCTTTTCTAATGATTTATTCTGATCAAGAGCAGAGATAAGGGTTTCCTCTAAATGCTTTTCATTGGATAGAAAAGTGTTTTCCTTTTCCATAAAGCATTCTTGATGAGAATTTAATCTTGCCTTGGAATTATCAAGTTCTCCTTCCAGAAGACGAATCCTTTTTAGACTTTTATCCAAGTTTTTCTCAGCAATTACTGCTCGAAGAAATTCAGTACTTACCTTTTCTTCGAGACAAAGTACTTGTTGTGAGAGATTTTCTTTCAACAATTTATGCTCTTCATCGATATTTTCATACCTTATAGTTAAATCTCTTTCTCTTTCAAGTGCTGAAAGAAGTTCATTAAAACAAAGGAGAAATTGTTTGCTCAATTCTTTCAGTTCAGAGGTTTTTACACTTGACCTTCCATCAGAAATCTCAAGTATATATAGAAATTAAAAAATCTCGTTGGGGATATCTTCAATTGAACAACAAGAACTTGAAAAACCATCTCCTTTTGAGTACATGTCATGTGATACGTTAACTGAGTCTTTAGATTTTTTTTGCAATCTCTTAATCTTTCCTTGACCCATGATTTATAGGTTGGATCGCACCAAACACAGATTGTTAGAATCTCTTCGTGTTTCCCCGTTCTGATACCAATTGAAAAGACGAGGGTACCCAAATACACCACAATCTTTTATTTATCCACCTATAAGTCCTCTTACCGAAAGTGATCGTCTATGGAAAAAGTCAAGATAATGCAGAAAATTGGTATTCACAATTTGTGTGATTATATATGGATACGAGATCGAGTCAATGCAACTACCAAAGTGTGATACTTGATAATAGGTTCGGACTTAACCAAACTCTATAGGATCACTATCAAGTATATCGGAGTTAACGTTTGTGTATTTTACTTTTAATTATAATAAACAATTATAATTGCGGAAATAGAAAAGTAAAATACACAACAAGATTTTGTTAACGAGGAAAACTGAAAATGCAGAAAAACCCCGGAACCAAGTCCAAAACTGAATACTGTCAAAATTAAGCTGTTATATAAAATATACACCAACTTCGTATAGTTGAGACCAAGCAACTACCCCTAGTTCACTTAGTTTCCTTATAGCGCGTTTGGATACAATTCTACTTATGATTCTGCTTCTCCAGAAGCAGAAGTCGGAAGTCCAGATATTTTGCTTCACAAAAAGTTGACTTTTCTGCTTATAGAAGTCGTTCTGAAATTCTACATCCAAACTGACTTTTTTCTTTTTGACTTCTAGAAGTCGAAAAGCGACTTCTGAATGTGCATCCAAACACACTATTAGTATCCCTGAGCTTCCGACTTCGATGAGTGCACGCACTGGAACAATTCCTTTGGATCGTATTCGAAACGGTAAAGGAATAACAAATTTGTTTGGTAACAACTCTTTAGAAGATATCTCAAGTCATATGCAAAGTCTCTTCCGTTTAATCTAATAAACTCATTTTCCCGGTTAGATCAATCTATCCAGTAACTACCAAAGTAGTCAAGTTTAGATTCACACTCAATCAAAATTAATCTCATAGAGATGTATTGAGAATGCCGATCTCACGCAACTAATCAATCAAATAAATCTGATTTTAGTTGGATCCCAGCCGATCAAGGTTTGTGCACACCAAAGATATGAGAACTAAATCTTCTTTGTCTTCAAATCTTCTTTGGTCTTCAATAAACACCTGCACAACACCACTTGAATCTCTTGTGATCAATCACACAAAGAGTGGAGTCTGTTAACAATGGATTATCACAAGATGTCTTTAGATCCACAAACAGTTCTAAAGATCCTGTTGATACTTGGATCTAGTTTGAGTGAATCTTATATCAGAAGAGAAGATTCTCAAGAATAAACAAACTAGGTGCACAAAGTTTCAACAACCGTTAGTCAATCAAATCAATCGAAAACTAATAACATTGCAATTATCTAGTTTCCCACCAACGGTACTCGTAAAGCTTCTTGATCCCACAGAAGTCTTTAAACAAGCGGTCGGAAGAGATTTCACCTAATTAGGATACTTTCCTCTCCGATTAGATGGCTCCACCAGAAACAATAAGAATGAAGTTTACCCGACTCTTAGAATGGTTTGCCACAAATGAAAACTTAGGTATTTATAGACCAAGGATGTTTGGACACCAAGGAATTTCCAAAACCGAAAATATTCTCAAGATATGCAATGAATAACAAAATTCAGTTTTCCTAATTCCAATAAATGCTTGTCCAGAATTTCTGAAATCTCTCAATAGAAAATCTCCAATTAGTAAATGCACATTACTAATTTTTATTCTCTAGAGATATGCATTTAATTGCTGGTAATTAAAGCATATAAAACCAAAAACCTTAATTAAAAGATTCTCAATTTATTTCGGTACAAGATCTCCTTGAGTACTAAGGAATATCTTTGAACAATAAAAGATAAGAGTTATTATACGTGTTCAAAGTATGTTGACATCTCTTCACTGTAAATCCTTGTTCATATTTACATGGATTTACATTCTTGGAATCGGTTATACCACACTTCCAAACAAGTTTAGAACTGGTTCACCTGCATTCCAAGATTACTATGTGTTTGATCAAAACACATACATGGGTTCAATCGGTTCTACCAATCACTAGGACCGGTTACACCTTAATATGGAAATAATTGTGATCGGTTACACAAGTTACCAGGATCAGTTACATCAATTACCAGGACCGATTACCATATTCTCATGGTATTGCTTGTGATCGGTCTCACCAGTTACCAGGATCGGTTACACCAATTACCAGGACCAGTTACCAATTACAAGGATTGATTACGCAACACTCTGTGATCGGTCACACACAATTACTAGGATCGGTCACATCAATTACAAATATCGATCATACCATCTCATGGTGATTACTTAGGATTACCATATTCTCATGGTATTACAATAATTAATAAAAACTAGGCATACCAAATCATAAGTCAGACACTTGTGATTAGTGGTAGCACTGGAAAGATGCCTACAATACTAACTGCAAGTGCATAGTGCCTTATTATGTATAGTGCAAATACAGGTCGGTCCTCAGGGACAAGGTGGGTGTAGATTTGATTCCAAAGTCTTACTAAAACTGATTCAAAATAAAGAGTAACACAAGGGTTGTTTTGTTGGGTGTTGATACAACGAAACAATTGATATGAAATACAATCTGGAATGCAGAAAACAAATGAAATAGAGGATTTTAAGCAAACAAGTAGAAAGTACTAGGGCAGTGGAATCCAGTACTTAACCTAGATTAGATAGTTTAGCTAACGGTGTTGTCCCTTGAGCCGACGGTAGAAATACGAGTCTCCCGTTCTTCCGATAGTGTAAAGATTCTTAAGTAGATGGTTTAATGTCAACTAAAGGATTAACCCTTGAATTAAATGTCTTTTTATAACACAACTAATCACAGACTAACCATATCAAATGAAGCATGAGTTGGAGTAATGACATAAATGTCTAAAGACTACGGATGCGAGACATACGAAGTGAAAGTTATATGTTAGTACACAAACATTAAACCATTCCATATGCAATAGATTTCAAATAGAACAACAAAGCTAGCCAAAATAATCTAATCAGATTAAAACCTTCATCTCTACCCTAGCTACAGATTTAGAACATGAGAATCCTAATAGAAACAGAGAAGTAAAATTGGAATTTAAAAAGTGATATACCCATGTTACTGATTGAAATCCCTCTTTCTATTCAACTGAATCTTCCAAAATCACTCACATAACACATAGATTGAGAACTAAAATCCTATTGCTCTTGTCCCTTTCACCGGACTTGTACCGAAAGCACAACCCTAACCCCCAATTCATACATAAAGTTCATCTCCTAAATTGGTGACAATTTCTACCGTTACAGTCTGTAATTTTGCGATTAGATCTCTGCCAGCCACCCTACTATTGTCACTTCCTTGCTGTTCTTGTTGGTGTTGCAGAGAGCTGACAATTAGAAAAGTTCTGCTCACTACTTGTTGTTGTTGAAAACAACTTAGTGGACATGTTCTTGTCCAGTTCATAGCATAGGGTTAGGTTGAGACTGAGTATCACAGCAAGAGTACGAACTGGTCATCTGGGAGAGAATGAATTCAAACCATTCATTTGCCATTCTTACTGCTGTTGTGGGTGATGCAAACTCAGATTTAGACGAATTGGTAATGCCTGCATCTTGTACAGCTCCGCCTGACCTTGTTTCCATGTCTTAAAACCTCAAATCAATCTTCATTCCAAGCTTCTGACAGTAGATAAGAGATGAAATTGTCGCGTGCAGTAGGAGGATTGATTTGATGTGAAATGGTATTGGGTAGAGGGTAAGGAAGGGTGACAGAGAATTAGGGTTCGAGACTCTATTGCCGGCAGTTGTAAGGAAATCAGGGAAGGCTTTTCAGTTGAGGGGATGGGATTGAAGATAGAGCTATGACATGCCGATAGATATGGGAGACAAAGAAAAGATGGGTGATTGAAATTTTGGGGAAGATGAACAAAGTAGCAGAAAGACTTTGTTTCCTGTGTACGAGATCGGGTTTGGGAAAGTTAATAGAACGGGGTATTCAGGTGTGAAACATGAAGACATTGTTTTGGTATTCGATATGGACCTTGGGCTTGATTTCATTTCCATGTATTTGAGTTCTGAACTTCGGCCCACTGATTTATTTCTTCTTCTTGAACTTCTTGTTCACTACTGGTTCCATTCACTTCATAGATCTGCTCGCACCCCGACTGCCTTCTCCATTGCATCTGCTTAAATCCGACTTGACATCTAGCTCGACAAGGCATAGCAGCTCCAGCTCCACTTTGTGTAGATCCCATGTTAACTCCATTGTTTGATCTCCTAGAATTACAAAACAAGAAATCAGGGACAATTACCACAGATTTTACTCGCAGACGAACAAGTGATACAAAATACATGAATTGGCACAAATATAAGAAATTAGTGCAACAAGATACCATAAAAACCTACAAAATGATAAGAATACATACAACATTAGGTGCTTATCAATTAGTTGTACCAATATACATAACAAAGTCATGATAGGTTCTACCATCTCACACATATTGGTAATCCAATGAATATCCATACCAATAAGCCTAATAATTTCCCTTTCGATTCATAAAACAAGTTCATGAATGTACTTCCTTTAAACAAATGTAAAACATTGTTTCCTAGGATGAAATCTTCACCATAACCCATTCACATAATCATAACAGTATATACAAGATTATGTTGATGTCATATCTATGAAGTTCAAAAGATATGCATTATACTTCATAATCTAATTCCCTAATACTATGATCATACAAATATGACCATGTCGTATCACTAGATTATTTTACAATATGTACAGTATATGCAGCTTCGCATTTATGTTTTCAATATAGCACGACCTGAAAGATACGTTAGGATAGAAACAATTCAAGTCAATATTACTAACCTCAAGAGGAATGATCATGTTTTCTTTGTAGTTTGCTTCTTCTTCACATTCTTCAGGTCTTCGGAGCAATACTTGTATGTCTCAACATTCCTAGACTTTCTAGTCTAACCTAAACGAAGTTGACTTTAGTTTACAATCAAGCGACTTTAGATGAGTTTTGACACACTAAAATATGACTACCAAACTTGACATGCCAACGCTTGGTTAGTTCAACCAAGCTATGCTCTAACAGGCATGTCCAGTTTGGTGTCATATTTCAGTTACAAAATGCAAAGCTGCTTGATTTGATTACTAGAGTCGACTTCGTCAGGTTAGACTAGGAAAATATTGATGTTTAGACTCGCTCTTGTTAGAATTCTCATTTGTATATAAAAGCAATCAGGTGGATGTGGTATACCCGTCTAAGTGGCTATTTGATTTGGAAGGTATAGACAAGTAAGTATTTTTCCTTGCGTGTTCACAAGAAAGTTCCTGATATGGAATTGTAGCTATTTATGTCGATGGTACAGACATGATGGGTACAATTGATGTAATAAGAGACCTTAAAAGATATTTGAAATCTGAATTTGAGATAAAAAATCTGGGGAAAGCTCGACTGAATACTGAGTTCGTGGTATATTATTCCACCAGTTTGCGGCAATTTAATAAAAACATGCATCCTGATAGCACTCCCATGATTAGTTGAGGTTCAAATGTAAGTAAGTGACCATTTCGTCTAAAGGAAGATGACGAAGATGTGTTGGGAGATGAACTTCGCATATCTAAGTACAATAGACGCATTATTGTACTTAGTATAATAACGTACTCGATCAAATTTTGCATCCTCAGGAAACTTGTTATCTATATATAGCTCTGTGCCAACCCAGCATCATTGGAATGGTATAGTGAATGTAATCATGTGCTTAAAAGTAACCATTGACATAAATTTGTTTTATCCTTGCAAAGACATAAAAAGGAATGCTGATGAAAGTAATCAGGGGGAGATACGGTAAATTATTTTCTAAGTTATTGTCGATATTCAGTTTTGAAAAGTACATGACTAAATGAGCTATCTGGAAAAACTCTGAAAGTAATCAAGGGGAGATGCCGACATCAGGGGGAGGATCCAAGGATATGATGTCGACATATTTTACTTCGAAATTGGAGTAGTGTTGTACTCTTTTTCCCTTCGATCGAGAATAGTTTTTCCCAAAGGGTTTTGTTACTCGACAAGGTTTTTAGGGAGACAAGACTAAAAACATCAAGTAGTTTGAACGTTGAAGACATAAAAATCGTGTTAATATTACTGAAAATATCTGAATCAAAGAAATGAAACACGATATTCTGTTAAGCAACGTAACTTCCAGAATCAACAACATGATCTTATAAACATTCAAGTCACCAAAGTAAAGTGTGATAAACTCCTTTCGACTGCATAAGACTCAAGAAAATTGTCTGACATCAAGAGAGCATCTAATGGTGTGTTGAACTATTTTCCTTCACCGAGATTGCTTTTTCCCACAAAGTTTTGTTAATTACTCGGCAAGGTTTTTAATGAGACAACAACAAATACCGGGAATGTAATTTCCCAGCAAAGGCTATTGTCTTTCTCACGAGGATTTTCTGCATTAAGAGTTGTGAAGCAACTAGTCAACTTCATTTGCAACGGATCACCTTTACTTGTATCTGCCACATTGTACTCTTTACCCCTCGTCAATATTTTGTCCCACTGGGTTTTCCTTGTCAAGGTTTTAATGAGGCAACATATACACATCCAACTATGTTCTAAATTTATTTAGTTTTGTACTCTTTTTCTTTAGTTCAAGTTTTGTCCCTCTGGGTTAGCCAGATGGAGTTTTAACGAAGCAATTAACTTATACTAGTCGGTCTTTGAAGATCGTATTGCATGTGATGAACTACATGTAAAATTCGAGATAACATGTGAAGAGTTGTCCCACTGGGTTTTTCCTTGTGAAAGTTTTAATGAGGTAATTGGCTTCTGCACAAGTCATCAAAGAGAACAACATTTGAAGAACTATATGTGAAGCACTACGTATAAAGTTTTGTTATTGAACCGCACAAGGAGGAATATTACGGAGCCTACGACCCATGAATGTGCGGTCCAACTAAATTCCTAGGGTTGTATATAAAGGAAACTATGTAATGCTTCTACTTTAATCCTCTAATAAGATTATTCTTCTCCTTCGGCTTGTCTCTCCTTGGTTCATCAATGATTCTCCTAAATCAATTGAAATTAGATATTTTTCCTTATTAAAATTTTTTTTTTAGCAAATTTGGCGGTGCACGGGACTGTGGGAATAGAAAGTAATTTTAATATGTCAAAACTCAAGTCGATGAACCTAAAGTCAAACAAGATTAATCACACACGCCGATAAACGAAAATGGTTTAAAATCATATCGAATGTGAATGATAATAGAAGTCGGTGGTGGATACGCGCATCTTAGTCCCTTCCTATCAAAGTTTTCAGAGAATATAATAGAGAGCCAACAAATCTCGATACAACTCAAAAGTGCAATTGAAAAGTTAAAACTATTGTACATTACAGTATAATTTTGTTCACGTTTTGTGAATTGAAGGTCGAAACATATATATCTGGCCGGTGGTTACTGGTCAATGTGGTCATAGCTCATCCTTCCAAGAATCAAGGTTCTTTCGATTTGAATTAGTAATTTAATACGGTGTATAACATAATACATTCTTTCTTCCAAGAACAAAGATTCTTTCGAAATGAATTAGTTTGTTACTAGTAGTTCAAAGTTAATTGAAAAAAATGAAAGAAAAAGACAACCTACCTACTAGTATATAAACAAACGTTACTCTAGTTATTAACTTAAGTCTCCAAAATGAAGAACTCATTATCATTAACATTTCTCTTCATCTGTTTTTTAATCAACATCACCCTAGTAGTTGAAGGTTTAGTTCCTCTCTCTAAAACTTTCAAGTTTGTAAATCAAGGCGAGCTTTCAAATGGAATCTCAACAGAAAATAATGCACAATTTCTTTCAGTTCCTCAACTTACAAACCATCCTTTCCAACTTTGTTTCTTTACCACCGGCAAATCCTTATTTACTCTTGGCTTGTCTATGGGTTTCGGCAGCAGTGGTGCTCAAGCAAGTAAAGATCTGCGGCGTTGGGTGTGGACAGCAAACTCAAACAGACCAGTTGGAGGAAATGCTACCTTGACATTCGGTCGCAATGGGAACCTTTTCTTAGCCAACACTGACGGGCGAGTCGTTTGGCAAACTCAAACTGCTAACAAAAACGTAACTGATATCAAATTACTCTCAAATGGAAACTTAATCCTGCTGGACAAAAATGGTGGATTTGTTTGGCAGAGCTTTGATTACCCTACTGATACACTCTTGAATGGTCAGGCAGTCAATGGCGATGGTTCAAACAAACTAGTTAGCGGATCCTATAGTATGGTTGTGGATTGGCAGCATTATCTAACATTTTTCTTCAAGTACAAGAAAGATCCACTTTTCATTTACCATACATCAACTTATTTCTTTGGCGACTTCGCAAAAGTAAGCTTTTTCACCAACAGCAAGGGCTTTGGTCTCTTTTATCAAACTACTAGTGATACAGTTAGAAGTGAAAAGCACGTATGGGCACAACCAGGATACGACACCACTTTGTCGATGCTTCGGCTAGACAAAGATGGTAACCTTCGTGTTTATACTTACAATGGGTATGCGAACACTTGGGAGGACACCTTCTCATATTTCCCTTCGATTCAGAGCGAGTGCAACTTGCCTGAGAAATGTGGTGTTTTTGGACTTTGTAAGAACTCCAAATGCGTTTCTTGTCCTTCATCTAAAGGTTTAATGGATAGTTGGAGCAAGGAGTGTAAACGGGAAAAGATACCTCTTTGCAATTCTTCGAAGCTGGCAGATTACTACAAACTGGAAGATGTGTCAAGCGCCATGCGAAGTTTTAAAGACCGAGATTATAAGAAAATGACGATCGATGAGTGTAAGATGATATGCAGCAAGGATTGCAAGTGTACCGGTTTCTTCTACAGAAAAAATGAAGATTCTTGCTTGGTCGCTACTACTGAAATCTTTACCCTGACCAGTGACTACAACGGTCGCCATGAAATTGGCATAATAGATCCGGAGTTTGATACCTATATCAAGTACGCTAAATAAGTAGAAAGCAGTACTCTCGTGTGCAAAGTTAATTAGTAATCAGCTTGTACAAGTTCGTTTGTATCATGTAATATTGAGCCTGGATTTGAGTCCCTAACTGATTTTCCTTGTGCTATGAATGATTTCTGCATTGGTAACAAATTGTCTGCTTAAAATCTTTGCTTATGTGCTTTCAAGGTGTTCAATTAGGCTTTGGAATCTGTATTCCTTTGATAACATTCAGACTCAGATTAATGATACGAAGTATCAGCTTGCCTCCGTGTGGAAATGCTAGTAATGTGACAATACTAGTGATACCCTTTCTCATGAAGAGAACCTAAAGTACTTGTATAGTGTGCAATAGGATTATTATGTGCGGAGGGTCAAACAAAATGAGTCAAGCAAATTAGAATTTGGGTTCTCAGTTTTGGTATGTGTTCGCGTTTGGATTTTGTGATTTCGTCCAATTCAGTATTTGGGTCGGCGAACCGTTAGTCAGTTAGGAAATTCGAGTGAGGGAAAAATATCGTTTGGTCTTTTTTAGGTGGTCCAATGTCTGTTTAGTCATTTGGGAAAGCGCCTTTACTGTTTGGTCCATAATAATTTAAAAATATAAGACAGACAAAATTACCCTTCCGTGTTAATTTTTACTTATTTTCTTGTAGGAGTTCATTCGTCAAAATGAACTCTTGTTAATTTCTACTTATTTTTTCAGAAAACATATAAAACAGAGTTCATTCCAGAAATGAACTCCATATAAAAACCTAAAAAAAACCAGAGTTCATTCCAGAAATGAACTCCATATAAAAACCTAAAAAAACAGAGTTCATTCCGGAAATGAACTCCATATAAAAACCTAAAAGAACAGAGTTCATTCCGGAAATGAACTCCATATAAAAACCTAAAAAAAAGAACAGAGTTCATTCCAGAAATGAACTCCATATAAAAACCTAAAAAAAGAACAGAGTTCATTCTAGAAATGAACTCCATATAAAAACCTAAAAAAACAGAGTTCATTCCAGAAATAAACTCCATATAAAAACCTAATAAAAGCAGAGTTCATTCCAGAAATGAACTCCATATAAAAACCTAAAAAAACCAGAGTTCATTCCAGAAATGAACTCCATATAAAAACCTAAAAAAAAAAACAGAGTTCATTTCAGAAATGAACTCCAAACACACAAATCTTCATCTTCTTCATCATCTTCATCGATTTCATCTTAAGCAGCAGCAACAACAACAAAACATATAAATCTTCATCTTCAAACAGCAACAACAGATTTCTAGGGTTTGACGAGTTCATCTTCAACATCAACATATTTCTAGGGTTTATCTTCAACAACAAACACCAACAGAGAATCATATTTGACGAGTTCATCTTCAACATCATACAAGTTCATCGTCGTCTTCATCAGCAGATTTGAGTTCGTCATCTTCAACAGCGAACAAACACGAGTTCAGATCTAAAAAATCTTCAAACAAACATCGTCTTCGTCGTCTTCATCTTCAACAACGACGAGTTCATCTTCAACATCTTTAAAAGATGCAGCAGCAGATCAAATCTTCAAAAAGATTGTTTACATCCTCAAACAGTAGCAGGAAGAAGATAAAAAGAAAAAAAGAGAGAGAAATTCTAGATCTGAAAATATAGGAGAGAGAAAGTAAATCTGAGAATGATTTTTTCTCTCTTACTTTTTGACTATATATATGATCCTAATCTAAAAGGGTATTTCTTTCACTACAAGATGACAATTACATCATCCATGACATCACCCTATGACCAAACTATAATATATTTTCCCCAAAAGGACCAAACAGACAGTTGACTGAGTCAACTGGACCAAACTCTCTCTGATACATTATTTCTATGACCATATGATATTTCCTACCTAAAAAAAATTAAGATCAGTTAGTGTTATAGTTAATTATTTTCATGACTATAAAATATGCGTCTTATTCTCTATTCTCTAAGCATAAGTGCATAACGGTCACAAAAACAATAATACAAATTATTCCCATGATCTTGAAATAATCTTATATGTGGGAAGACCAAACTAACCTTTTAGATGTGAATATTTCTTACACATATTTTTGTTGCGGATGTTTTCTATATCTCTAATGAACGGTTTTCTAAATTCATTTTTTAATTTTAGTTGTGCAACTTTTCTGCACATATCTATTTGCGTATATTGTTGCACAAATTGTGGAATCAAAAGAAAGTTTTTGAGCTCCTACAATGACTTACATACTACAACGCAAACAATTACAGAAGCTACAATCCAAACAACTACGGAAGCTTAATTGGCAATGTGGATAAAAGCTACACTCAATAAAAACAATGTCCATAATAGTTGCTTCTAAATAAAACAATGAATAAAAGTTGTCCTCTAGATAAAACTGTGCATAAAATGTCACTTTAAAAAAATGTGGGTAAAAGTTGCATAATATTTTCTTTTTGTGGATAATAGTTGTACACTAAAAAATATGAAGAAAATCATTTAGAAAATAAAAGATTTTAGAAATATAAAATTTTGATATTTGTATTTACGCTTGTTGTATAAGTCTTTCAAAAAGTTTTCCAAATTATTACAATTTTTCAAATTCTTACTTATGATTTGTGAGATATGTTATATTTAAGTTGTTTTTATAATTATACCCCTAAAGGATAAAGTTTAAATCTAATTTTATTATATTTGTACACATAAGGATATCACTGCCATTAAAATCTTCTATTGATGACATCATCAAACATTTATTATTCATATTGTTAGAGCACTGCTCAGTTGAACTCGCAAGCGTTGCTATCTCAAGCTTGTTTGTCAAGTTTGGTTGCCAAGACTATAAGTCTAGATTTCTAGTCTACTTATAGCAATGTCTCGGATTAGGATAGTAAGTCTAGTTGAGCTTTAGACACCACGACGTTCATCGAATGAAGACGAAGAACTACTCAAGGGAACTTGTGGAACTTCATCAATAAAAGGTATGTGGAGACTTGTACATATCTATCTCTCAAAAGCCTATCTATTCTATCTCCTATTTGAGACAAAAATTGTATTGCTATATAGACTTCAATTATACACATTCGCTATTTCGAGCTGAGTTTAACTCACTTATCTATTTCTCGAAATATGTGTTGGTAAGCTTTCGCTTTAACCAAGTCCATCTTTACTCTTGAGGAAAGTCATATTGATTATTTCAATAACTTGAAAATCTCTTTGATGCTAATAGTTTGTGGATATCAACTATTGTCATCCTATAAGAAAGTTTCAATGATTGAAATGAGAGTTTAGAACAAGTAACCAAGTTTGGATATAAACATAGTGTGTGTTCACATTTGTGTAAAATCCAAAACCGGGAACCTAAGTATGCGTACTCGTAGGCGTACTTGTTGGTTGCTGGAAGTCCGGAACTAAGGTATGCGTACCCGTACGCGTACTGGAGGAAGTTTGGGTTCCGTGAATTTCTGCTGGAGTTTGGAAGTTTGAATTGGTATGTGTACCCGTACGCTTACTGGCGTAACCAAACTCGGTCCGGCTGCTTAGGTATGCGTACCCGTTTGCATACTTAAGTAGGTTACTTCTAAAATTGATTTGTTCATGAACTAAAACATTTATATAATAAGGAGTGCAATTTTTTGCAAATCGTGGCTATGATGTTCATGAATTGATTCGAGTGAATCAAAATCGATTTTTCTTCAATTTTGTTTTGTATACTTCTATGTGATCCAAGCGATTGAACAACTTTCTAACTAGTTTCATTTGAGTCATTTGAGATAGTTATGGTAAAGAAGAATAAGGTTGATATGAAAGTGCTCATATGGCTAACCATTGGTTAACTATTGTTGAACCGACTAAGTGTACACGTTTAGGTACGGTTACTCAAACCTAAATGAAGGTACATTTCATTTGTGTATAACAAGCTAAATTCGATCTAACGGTTGAAAGATATTAGCTTAAATCTAATCAAGTTTTCATCTAACGGTGAATATTGAACGCTTTGTTACCAAGGTAACTTAGATTGCAAACCCTGATTTGAAATCTATATAAAGGAGAACTCTAGCAACTGGGAAACCTAATACCCACACCTCCTGTGTGATACTAGTTCATAAGCTAGAGTGGATTCTCCTTAACCTTAGGTTTTTCACGAAACCCTGTAGGTTAACGACTTAAAGACTTCATTGGAATTGTGAAGCCAGACCCAACTATTTTCTCTGTAGTTGCTTGTTCTGATCTTGCTGTTTTCTATCGTGATTGATGATGAGTGCTAAAAAGTGCATATTTCTATATATTTTTCTTGGCATTTAACTCATCTTTTGTGCGTTAATTCTACATTTTATCCCATATTCTGTATTTTCATTGTTTTCAAGAATAAATATTTTTCTTAATTAATTTTGCATTTTTAGGTAACAAATAAAGTTAGATGAATTGCTGAGCGGAAAAGAGCAGAAAAGTAGTGAAAAGCCGGGAGGAATCACGCAAGGAAGCCGTGAAGAATGTTGTGCACAAGACCAAAAGGCTAGAAGTGGGCTTGAAGAGGAAGAATTGTTCTTAAAGAAGATATGGGCTTGGCATACCCAAGGCCAAAAACCCTCACCCAAATCCATTTCCTATATCCATACCCGTTTCCTTTTCTAGCCGTCAGATTGGATCATCTCAGCATCCTATGGTCGCAGCATCACCAGTACATCAAAGTCTGAAGCTCCTGTCAAACACTACAGCACCTAACTCCATCTTGAGCCGTCAGTTTCGTTGTACTTCCGCATCCAACGGTCGCTCCTCGCTTCCTTCTGTCTCGCCGTTAGATCGATCCATCATCTTCGCATCCAACGTCGCATCCTCGCTGTTCATCAACAATTGCTAAACTCGCCAAACACACGAGCACCTAACACCTTCCCCTACCAAACCAAACGCACCCTTCCTTCTTTCCCATCGAACCCATCTTCCCTCGCCTCTGCAGAACCACTACTCCACTGTCACCACCTTCTCCATCATCGCCACCACCTGCTCCTTCTGCCACCACCACCATCCTTCATCATAACACACCAACCCTAAAACCCATCATCACTACCACTTTCACCAACTCTATAGACTTCTATTCCACCAATTTCACGCCTCACCAATCTCATGAACCCTAGATGTGAAATTGGTAGAATAGGTTGAAATAGAGTTGTAATTGAAGCATGGGAAGGAGCAGAAGACGTTGAGGAAGCATGGGCCGACGAAATAGAAGAAGGAATCAGAGAGTTAGGTGAGTGAATTGGATATTTGGTGAAACCCTAATTTTACTGATTTGGGGGATTTTGAATTTATTTTGTTGTAACTATAAAAGGGTGTTAGGGGTTGTAAAATTGGGCATCTCTGGGCTAGCCAGTGAGCACTATTAGCAATTCGTTTTCAATTCCTTTTGAATCTCCCTTATGCATAAAAGTTGAATGTGAATTGTATGCTGTGTAATGTGGAGCATGTTTATACCTGTTAGTATCATGATTACAAGCATGTCCATGTTCTAATTCACTTGCTAGGGCTTAGAGGAAGCTCTTGATCATATGCTAGGAATGTTAATGTATTTGTATGTTCTTTTGTTGAGCTGAATTGCCTTAGGATGAATGCTTAGTCATTTGAGCTACCTGCTTGTGATCACCTGTGCTGTTAGAAGACAGCTGATACTAGGAGTGGAGCTAGGTCTTTGGCCAAGAATTCAATCCACTAGAGAGACTGCCTTAAGCCAAACTAGCTAGAGAAGCTAAATGCCTGTGATCAGTTGTGCTGATTAAAGACAACTGATGCTAGGGGTAATTTGGCTAGGATAGTTAGTAGAATCCTCATTGTAATCTTTCAGGAAAGAACAAGACATACATTGCATCATAATTTCCTTAGCCTAGGGTCAAGTAGTGGAATCAAAAGCCTTAGTATCTTCCTTTGAACTCAGATAACCTTAGAAATTCTCCAAAGAAAACTTTAGCAAATCCTCCAAGTCCCTGTGGACAAACCCTTATTTACTTTTTCTTGCTTCAACTTCCCTGTGCACTTGCAGGCTAGTTTAGGTAGTTCTTTCCTGACACACCAATTGAGTACTATTTTCATTAAGATTTGCTCGAGATTTTATCTCCGATAGGAAATATTGAAAAGTAGTCACAAACACCTTCGTATCATCGTTTGTGATTCCACAATATCTTGTTTCGTTAATCGATTAAGATTATTGTGAGGTGATTGATAATACTAGGTTGTTCTTTGGGAATATAAATCCGGTTTATCAATTGGTTCCTTTTCACCTTGATTTATCAAAATACGGAACAAAACTCATAGGTATTTCTGTGGAGTACAGATTTATCTATTCAATAGACTTTTCTGTGTGATACAGATTTGTTTATCAAGTCTTCGACTTTGGGCGTAGAAACTCTTAGTTGTGGGTGAGATCAGCTAAGGGAATCAAGTACGTAGCATCCTTCTGGGATCAGACACTTAGGGGAATAACTGTACCTTGGATCAGTGTGAGATTGATTGGGGTTCAACTACAGTCCAGACCGAAGTTAATTTGGAGTAGGCTAGTGTCTATAGCGGCTTAATACAGTGTGTGTTCAATATGGACTAGGTCCCGGGGGTTTTCTGCATTTGCGGTTTCCTTGTTAACAAAATTCTGGTGTCTGTGTTATTTCTTTCCGCATTATATTTTGTTATATAATTGAAATATCACAGGTTGTGTGTTGTTCAATCAATTAGAATATCTGACCTTTTGGTTTTTGATTAAAATTGATTGACACTTGGATATTGGTCTTCTCCACCAACTTTACAATACGGGATTTCTGTCGTTCCCTTTCTTTCCGAAGCCATATCAGCTCGGGGACTCCACCCACTGAAGATAGGGTGGGGAGACTCAGACAGAACACCAAAGTACAAGTAGGGAATCACGAGGAGTGAAATATTGGTAAAATACGAACATGTGAGGGACGAGACATTTCTGCGAGTCTGCTCCAATTCGTTGCGGACTGCAGCAATCTCTAAACGAAGACTCTCCTCAACGTTACTCAGTTGTTCTTTTTCCTTAAGGCGGCTCCTCAATCCATTTATCTCCACCTCAGCCGCAGACAATTCCTCTTATCTATGACGAAGCTTAGCCTCCAACTTTAAAGATTTTGCTTTGAAGAATTTGTATAAAACATGGTTACAATGTTCGCTCCTCATCATCTATGTTTCAAACGACAAACATTATTACACCGAAGGGTTCGAATATCACGAAGAAAAAAGTACAAGGACTTACCTCCAAGATACGCTGCTGGGGAAAACCGTACTGGTACCTATCAGCTATGGCCATCATATCAGCAACAGAGGATGGAGGGTCAACCACGAGGTTAGCTTCCGAAGCTCTCAAATTCTTCTCCCACATCTCCGCAACACGGTCCTCAGCAGAAAATTGCATCATCTGACGAGTATAAGCGTCAGAATTCTTCTCACAAGTAACCACTGGGGCAGGATTAGGAACGAACATCATATTCTTCTTATTAAGCCAAGCCAAAATGACATCTTCACCCTCAAGCATCAGCGAGTGAGGGAAATCCTCCGAAGGAGACTCAACCGTAGACTTTTCCTTGGCTGTTGTTTCCTCGTCCGCGCAAGTTTCAACATGATAACCCCACGGCGTGACCACCTGCGCTTTCAGCCTGCCGACCAGTGGCACCATCTTTACCAAGATTCCCAAGCACATCCCAATCATCATTTGGGTAAAGCAATGAGAAGTCTTCGGCAAGACCCATGGCAGCGTTTACATCAAAGGATTCCCCTGTGGAATATATCCTACCAAAGGAAAATTATGGGGAAATAGCAGGCAGAGTACCCACAACCTCATTCCCACCAGCAGCAAATCCTTCACCACCCACACCACCAGTATTATCGCCAGCAGGGGCAGATCCCTCCTCGCCGGTACCACCTGCGGTAATATTTCCCTCAGCTTCACCATCACCACCCGCGTCAACTTCTTCCTCACCTATACCACCCTCGTCATCAAGGGGATAAGTATCAGTGCGTTCTTCTCCATTGGACATTTTTTCATCCTCAGCAAACCCTTCGTTCACAGGACTAGTAACCTCCTCATGGACCTCAGCCTCACCAGTCACAACAGTAAAAGATTGCTTGGGCCCAATTTTCTTCTTCTTCGACACCTACAAACCAGTACACGTTCCAACAAAGGCTCATTTTCTCCCTCACTTAAAAAATTTTCAACCAAGGAAAAAAAGAGGGCAAATATAATATAGAATATAAGAAGAAATTGTACCTTGGCAGTAGCAGCACTCTTCGGAGGAATGGTATCACCAGAACCCTCCTCCTCATCTCCATCAACGACATCAAGAGCGTAAGGAAAATTCATGCCCGCAAAATTAAGACGCCAAGAACAGAAATCTCCATAACGAGCAGGAGGATTTTCACGAGGTTTGCTGTTTTCAGAAAGACGCCAACCGCGCGGACTAGGAATCCAACCGTAAGCCCAAGGGCCAAAAACTTCAATGACAGTGGCATGACACTCATAATCATGATCACGCTTAATCCTTTCACGAGAAGGAAAGAGTTTCCGTTTAGCAGATCCCTCGGTGCCAGGAACATACTTCAGCTTGGCATCGCTCACCTCACTTAAAAGACGAATTTCATCCCGAGGAGCATCAATGTTACGAAGACTAACACTCCACGGTTTACGGTTCCTACTGTTGACGTAATCCCCGAAGGAGCTATTAAAATTTTGAGGAGTGTACCACTCTCTCTTAGCAGGATTTGGAACGTAGCAGGTCATCATCATCTCCCCCTTGCTCCACGGATAACATTCATTCAGTGCACGAAGATAATTCCCAGACAATTGCGACACAGAACGATTATGAGTGTTTGTGGAAGAACCTTCACGACCAGACAACACATCATAATAAAAGGGTCACCCGACTTATACAGGGGAAACACGAGACCCGCCTCGAAGGCTCCAACCGTAGTCAACAGATGAAACTCATCAAACTGATACTTTGAGATGAGTTCGTAAGTGATATCATCATCATGGGTATAGAAGCGAACCTCAAAGGCTTGAAGCTCATGTTTTTCCTGGAACATCTCAAGGTCAATATGCTTGAACATGACCTTCTTCTTACCAACTGAAACGCTGCGTATCACTGGGGCAGCCTCTTCCTCGTCTGCGGAATCTGACGTGAAATATTTAGGGGGACTTAATTCTGAAGCCTTCCTTTTGGAAGGAAGATTTTTAGGCGGACCAGCTTTCAACATAGTACCCTTGGAGTACTTCCCCTTGAAAAAAAATGTTGGAGGAGGCGGCAAAGGATTCTGTAAGGGCACTGAAGGAGGAGCCATGGAACGAAGGGGGGGAACTTCCAATGTTTCACTACGAGGAGGAGGAGTCTGCGTACTCCTATAATCATCACGAGGGGAAGACGGTGTACTCCTAGAATCTTCATGAGGATGAGAAGGAGCGCGGTTAACAGCGTACCTAGACCCAGAAGGACCCTTCGGCAGATCCCCTTTCTTAGTAGGCAAAGCCTTCGTACCAGAAGAAGATGAAACCCCATGACCACGAGGATCCGTTTGCGAAGATTTATAGGAACCTCCCCCAAGTGGAGATATATCAGAGCCTCTATGTGGAGGGGATCTTGGCGGACTAGACGGCGGGTCTGGTACGGAACCCGTGGACGATCAGACATAACTACGAGGAAACACAAAAAAGGTTAGAGGTGAATACGAGGGGGCCACCAAAGATCAAAAAACCAATAAATTAACAGTTCATATTAGCCTCTCACAAAAACCCTAAAACTAGAGAACAATCAATCAATCGAAATATTGGCCTATTCGCTTTGTAAAGAAGAACAGGGGAAAGCATATATGCTTCGACATATGTGTTCTTCATCACAAAGCAAACAAGTTACAACAACAGAAGATAAACAAATCGATACAACAGCTGAATATGGACAAACCAACAACAGACAAAGTGAAAAAAACCCATACCTATATAGAAGGAATCCACAGCACCACAAAGAAGGAGACAAACACCAACAAACGGGCAAGGGCAGAAGAATCAGAAAGAATCAGGAGCAGGGCGTGATTAATGCTAGGACAAGAGCAGTTAATAGCTAGAGAACAAGGAGAAAGAATAAAAATCTCTGAAAAAAATGAAGACTGACAGAAAGAGAATGAAATTTATTTCTAAAAAAAATTCACATTCTCTCTCTTATTTATAAGCTTGGGAGAAAAACCATAACCGTCCCCTCCCTTTAAGAGAACAGTTATTGCATAGGGTGGGAAACATGCCCAAATATTCAGGGGAAGTTATTAGGAGAGAGATGAGGAATATGTGACGTTATTTTTCTTCTAAACTCCCACTAACACCCGAGTCAGAAGAAAAGGGGCAAATTGTGTGTACATATTTCACCATCAGCAACGTGTTTATGAAGAAACACGTGGAAGGCATGCGAATCAAGTCATCAAAACATGATGAGACACGCTTACAACCAAGAAGCATATCCCATCAACATCAGATCTTCTTCCAGATAATCCGATGGCAGAAAATTAAGGTGTACCGAAGTATGATGTTACTGCGGAGCACCAAATAGCTCACAAAGATATACTTTATCTTATCCCCAAAAAGATCCAAGATCAACAGAGAGGATAAATCTGACTGAAACGGATGTGACAGGGGCAGAAGACACTTGTCTGACACGAGCAAACGTCTCAACTACCCGCATTAAACACCCTGAGCAGTGTACGTGTCAATCAACCCATGGAACGAACGAGGACAACCCTTCGTGATCAAGCATGGAACGCAGGGGGCATCGTAAAGGACGAAGACCTCTGCGTGATGGACACAAAGCACAAGAAGATAAAGTTGCAACGACTCTCAAAAGTAGGCCCCACGATCCAACCCTATAAATACCCCTCTCCACCAAGAGAGAAAAGGGGGTCGACCAAGTTAGAGCAATTAGAGGAGAAGATAGGAGAGAGAGAAATAGGAAGAGTATGTACACTCTAAAGTCATTCGACTACCTTTGTAACCGTTCAATAAATAGTGAAACACCAATCCCCGTGGATGTAGGCCTTAGTACCGAACCACGTAAATCTCCATCTTATTTATATTTCAGCACTTTTATATTCATCGTATATCCCTTATGTTTCATATTTATGTTCGTGTTTGTATTCTTACTCCTTATATGATCAATTCCTGATATTACTCGACTAGGCAGTGATGAGCCCAAAGGCTTTGAGTCGATGAATCGATAGTATCATTCATTCTATGCATGTGTCATTTAATTCAGGAGTTTTTTGTATGTGCGAACATTGTTTGTGAACACGTGGATTCCCTCGTGATTTATGTGTTCACAATCTGGCGCTAGAAACAGGGACTTTGTCCCGGTAAAAGATTTATCTTATCCTGTGATTTCACCTTAAACGCGCACTATGGCTTTGCTCTATTATTTTTAGCAGCACTTATCTGTTTATTGACCAATTAATACTAAGGCTTCAGCGTGCTTTCAAAACCTTTTTTATTATGGATTTACTGTCTTTATCTTCAAGGACACCATTTCAAAACAGATAAATCCACGGCTATCTATCACAGATCTGCACGTTCGGTGTATTTTAAACGGGTTAAAAGACTTAATAATCAGATTCACGGGTATTCGCTACGGATCTGCATTTTCAATAGATTTCCTATTTTTATCTTCACTGCGGATATAGATCCATGATCTTTTATTAAAGGATCTGTACTTCGAAAACAAGACCGTTGAATTTTTATTTTTTTTTCTTTTATTAAGGCCCTCGGGCAACTCTCTTCTTTCTTAAGGTAAACATTTTTTATTCCATACATTTTACGAACACGAATAACACTAACCCGATCCACGCGGATATCTCTGGTTCTCTTTGTTTGAAATTCCCCTATGCAGAAGGACCCAAGATGGAAAAGACACAAGAGGAAGGAAAAACCAAAGCCTCATCAAAGGAAACACCGAGGACTACCCCGGTCATGACCCGAAGTAAGCAGAAAGGAGACAAAGCTAAGACAGCTAATCAGATGCAGGATACTGCGGAAATCACCTCACCTATGAACACTAACTTTATCGCAGCCGTGGCTCTCAAAGCAGCAGCAGCAAAGAGCAGTGCGGCTGCTACGGCCCTCAAGGATACATAAGCTAACAAAACTTTGGCTACAAACCAAGTCCATCAACAAATAGAACGGGTGGCAGAATCTATGACACATCAGCCTGCACACCCGGCAGCCTTCGGAATGCCGTCAACGAACGGTCAGAATCAAACTCTACCAACGGTTCTAGCACCGTGGGTGGATACTCAACCGACGGGACCAAACTTGGAGATACCAACAATCGAAGCTGATCCTCTACCACCCTTAATACACATAAACAAGCCAGGAAAATACTCTCCAAAGTAGGAAGATATGATCTTCGGGATGGAGTCCTCTACATGAAATCTTTCCTCGGACCGTTACTACGTTGTTTATCCGGGAAAGAGGGGCATCGAATTCTGAACGACATTCATTACGGTGACGCAGGGAATCATAGCGGCATGAGGTCACTAGCCGACAAAGCGAAAATGCAATGATATTAGTGGCCCACAATGATACAAGATGCCGCAAGAATGTCCCGACTATGTGAAGAATGTCAGTGTTTCGCCAAAAAGATACACGCACCAGCAACAACGCTAAATTCTGTGGATAGTCCGTGGCCATTCGCAAAATGGGGCATAGGTATCGTTGGGTCTTTCATCGAAGGGTCAGGGAAAAGACGATTCTTGATAGTAACCACGGACTACTTCAGTAAATGGGTGGAAGCTAAAGCCTTAGCCAGGATCAAAGACGTGGATGTGTTTACTTTCATATTCCAAAACATCATTTGCAGGTTCGGCATACTAGCAGAAATCGTGTCCGATAATGGTAAGCAATTACAAGGGAAAAATATAGACATGCTCTTCGACACTTTCAAAATAAGGAATAAAAAATCCACACCCATATACCCTCAGAGCAACGGACAAGCGGAAGCTACTAATAACACCCTCGCTCTTATCCTAAAAAAGCAATTAGACGAACATAAGAGGCGGTGGTGTGAGCAGCTACACAATGTATTATGGGTGTACAGGACAACACGAAGATCTGCCACCGGGGAATCCCCATTTCTCCTCACTTATGAAGTTGAAGCAGTCATCCCAACGGATATCCTCATGCCAACCACAAAGACCGAAGCATGGGAGAAAAATCTCACAACAGACATGATGTTAGAGAGACTGGACGACCTGGAAGAAAGGAGGGAAACAGCATTGCAAAAGATGGAAAATTATCAACGAAGATTAGCGAGAGAATACAACAAAAAGGTTAAGCTTCGAAATTTTGTAGAAGGGCGGTATGTGCTAAGAACAATCCTGCAGTATTAACTAGAGAAAAAATGGGGCAAGTTAGCACCTACATGGGGAGGAACTTTTATAATACATGGCATTGCGGGAAACGGTTCTTACTATCTTCGCAATCTGAAAGGCGAGGTCCTCAGACACCCTTGGAATGCTAAATGGCTCAAGCAATACTACCCGTAGGAGCAGCGCAGCTTTGCATCTGCGTGGAAAATACCAGAAGAAGAAGGCAGCGTAACCGCTCTACATGTTTCTATCTCTAGACGAGGAGTAGCATGCCTCAATCTATCAATCAAACAAACTTTTTGCAAAATCTTCGAGCAAACTAAATGGTCAAAAGGCCCGCTGGGTGAACGCATGTACATTACATAACAAATTATCAATATTGGGGAAAGTAGGTAATCTACAATCTCTCAGGGCACCCCTATCAGTGTCTATGAGTGTAAGACCATGGGGAAGGCACCCAGCAGAAAGAGATACCCAACCAATTTTAAGGCAGCGGGTCGACGGAATGGGTGCATGTAAATATTTCAAATAAGCATCCCATATCCTAGAACGCTGCCTCGGCCCCCACCGTTTGGGAATCCTCTGGACCAGGATTCGCCAGCGGGGTGACAGGTCTCAAGACGATCACGAAGGTATGCCAAAAAGTATGATCCATTCCATAAAAATTTGATTACAAGTTCAGAAAATAAGATGGAGCAAGAAACACATCAAAAAATGATCTGAAACTGTATAATCAACGAGGATCAACTTTCTATGACTAATAAGAGAAATCTACTTGGACGAGACAGCTCCATCAGCAGGGTTGTCTTTGCGAGATGAAGGTACGCTACCACCCGAAGAAGGCCCAGAAGAACCAGTCAAGGGCGCGGGTGGGAAACGACGCGGATAATTCTTGACAAGACCGTGTTCGGCTTTAAGATCAAGTTCAATCTTGTCTAGGAATTTGTTGGTGTCCTCAGCTAACTGACATCGAGTTTTATATGTGATAGCAGCGGTCCGCTGGTGGACCTGAGACAACAATGAAGATAGGCGTTCCGCCTCTTTGGAGGTAATCTTTGCTGCTTCCTCACGAGATGCGGCCAACCCTCTAAAATAGTTGGTTTTTCCCTCCTGCTGCACTAAGGCAGATTGAGCTTTTTCAAGCTCGTCATTTGCTGCGTGAAGCTGTCCCTCGAGCACTGAAAACAAGAAATACCAAGGGGTTAAAACAAAGAAATGACAGAATCACACTCGATAAAACGTGGTTATACCTTCGACATTATCCGAAGCCTCTTCATACTCATTAACAACTGCGTCCCGTGCCTCATCAAAAAAGTCATACTCGTCGGATAATTTCTTATAATCCATTTGAAGCTTTGTAAGAGCAAATTGACTCGCATATAAGTCTACCTGCTTCATTGATCTAAGTGACGAAGATGGTTGACTTCATTATTCATCTCCCCCATACTTTTATGGAGTCGATACATGTTTACTTCGAGATCTCTCTCAGACTCCACTTGGCGGGCAACATCAGCTCGGGACACTTCTAGGGCTTCACTAAGAACGTCGACCTCGGCCCTAGCATTATCTATTTCTTCGGTAAGACGCAACATATTGTCCCTAACCCCGGGGCCTAAGAAGGAACGAGCCTGCCGTAACTCTTCTTCCAAAAGGCGCACTCTAGCCTCTAAGTCCGAAGCATGTCCTCGAGCTTCCCGCAGGTTATCACGCGTCCATAGAAAAGTACCATTGAACAGACGACCGTCATGGTTGTACTTATTTTTCATATCAACCATTTGTGTTCGCTTTTCGCGCCACTCAGCTGTTAAGGCGTTGTGCTCATCAGCACGAGCGTTCCACTTTTCGGCTTCGTTTTTCATCTTCTTCACCAACTCTACAATACAGGATTTCTGTCGTTCCCTTTCTTTCTGAAGCCATATCAGCTCGGGGACTCCACCCACTGAAGATAGAGTGGGGAGACTCAGACATAACACCAAAGTACAAGTAGGGAATCACGAGGAGTGAAAGATTGGTAAAATACGAACCTGTGAGGGACGAGACATTTCTGCGAGTCTGATCCAATTCGTTGCGGACTGCATCAATCTCTAAACGAAGACTCTCCTCAACGTTACTCAGCTGTTCTTTTTCCTTAAGGCGGCTCCTCAATCAATTTATCTCCACCTCAGCCGCAGACAATTCCACTTATCTATGACGAAGCTTAGCCTCCAACTTTAAAGATTTTGCTTTGAAGAATTTGTACAGAACATGGTTACAATGTTCGCTCCTCATCATCTATGTTTCAAACGACAAACGTTATTACACCGAAGGGTTCGAATATCACGAAGAAAAAAGTACAAGGACTTACCTCCAAGACACGCTGCTGGGGAAAACCGTACTGGTACCCATCAGTTATGGCCATCATATCAGCAACAGAGGATGGAGGGTCAACCACGAGGTTAGCTTCCGAAACTCCCAAATTCTTCTCCCACATCTCCGCAATACGGTCCTCAGAAGACAATTGCATCATCTGACGAGTATAAGCGTCAGAATTCTTCTCACCAGTAACCACTGGGGCAGAATTAGGGACGAACATCAGATTCTTCTTCTTAAGCCAAGCCAAATGGAATCTTCACCCTCAAGCATCAACGAGTGAGGGAAATCCTCCGAATGAGACTCAACCGCAGACTTCTCCTTGGCTGTTGTTTCCTCGTCCGCGCAAGTTTCAACATCATAACCCCCAGCGTGACCACCTGCGCTTTCAGCCTGCTGACCAGTGGCACCCTCTTTACCAAGATTCCCAAGCACATCCCAATCATCATTTGGGGAAAGAAATGAGAAGTCTTCGGAAAGACCCAAGGAAGCGTTTACATCAAAGGATTCATCTGCGGAATATATCCTACCAAAGGAAAATTCTGGGGAAATAGCAGGCAGAGAACCCACAACCTCATCCCCACCAGCAGAAAATCCTTCACCACCCACACCACCAGTATTATCGCTAGCAGGGGAAGATCCCTCCTCGCCGGTACCACATGCGGTAATATTTCCCTCAGCTTCATCATTACCACCCGCGACAACTTCTTCCTCACCTATACCACCCTCGTCATCAGGGGGAGAAGTATCAGTACGTTATTTTCCATCGGACATTTGTTCATCCTCATCAAACCCTTCGTTCACAGGACTAGTAACCTCCTCATGGACCTTAGCCTCACCAGTCACAACAGTAAAAGATTGCTTGGGCCCAATTTTCTTCTTCTTCGACACCTACAAACCAGTACACGTTCCAACAAAGGCTCATTTTCTCCCTCACTTAAAAAATTTTCAACCAAGGAAAAAAAGGGGGCAAATATAATATAGAATATAAGAAGAAACTTTACCTTGGCAGTAGCAGCACTCTTCGGAG